>NC_089195.1:16284938-16317438 GCF_963930695.1 Labrus bergylta | reverse complement strand
GGAGATAAATCCTCATTAGAGCAGGAGGTGATCTAAGAGAACAGACAGTACAAATCTACATTGACAAACACACTTATACACAGACTCACTGAATGGATGGCAATGTTGTTGTCTTCAGAAATATCTGAGAAGGATTCAGAGGCGATTCCAAAAGAGCAGCACCTGTACACCTCAGACTGCTAATGGTGTCTCCCTGCACGTCGTCATGATGCATTCAAGTGAAGTCAGCATTTTAAGTGTCACACAGCTGTTATTCTGTTAACATCAACAAGTCCTAGAAACCCAGTATTATGCAATTACTTGTTTTTAATCACTGATTGCAAGTAAACTCCTGCACACTGTGTACATTGCACAATAACATTTTCAGCATTTCCTTATAAGTACAGAAACATTGACAATGTGCAATTTAGACTGAGTGAAGGAGTTTATTTGCAATTTTTGATGACTCATTCCTCTCTTGCTCACTTGTCTGTTAACACAGAGGTGTGTGAAGTAATTGATTTAAGGATAAAGCCAGTCTCCTAAAACAAAGATCAACAGTTAGTTTGAATGTTGGACCAATGGACAGGTGTTACATACACTGATATAAAGTAGACGATATGATTGACAAGGTTAATAGACTGTTTGATTGACAGGTGATATATAGACTCTTTTTGATTGGCAGTATTGGACTGTATATTAGACTGTGATCAGAGAATAGAAGGTGTTTGTGATTAGAAATGGAACATAGCCCTCGTTGCTTTATTTGACACGCTGACTCTGCCTTGGGCGTGTTTAATAGTCTAGTTTTTGTCTGTGTGTTTGGAACAAACATTGTTATTGTGGTGTGTGTGTGTGTGTGTGTCTGTCTGTGTGTCTGTCTGTGTGTCTGTGTGTGTGTGTGTGTGTATGTCCCCCTCCATTTTTTTATATAAAAAACAAGCTGTTTCCAAAGAGGTCGTTCTTGTTTGACGTTGTGGTCTGACCTTGGTCTTTTCATCTTTTCCTCCTCGCTGCTCACTCTGCGTCCACACTGACACTCTGCAGGAGTCCATCAGCTTATTGGGGGATAGGAGCTGAACATGATTCAAATGTCAAAAAGATGCAGATATTACATTGTTTAATTCATTTTTATTAAATTTAAACTGCAATTAGGTTTTTTAAGGCTATAAACACAGATAGAGTTATTCAGACCTGTCACAATACTAGATTTTGTTTTTAACTTTGATATGATTTTAATAAAATCAAACAATTTCAATACCTGCTTGATACCAACAAAAACAAAACAAAAATAGATGTCATAGACACCCAATATGAGGTAATTTATTGATTTAATTCAAAACAATTTCAGACAAACTCCTGTATGCTGGATAAACTGCATATGGAAATAAATACAAAATAACAATATAAATTTGTATAAAATAATTTAACACATTTTCCATGAATTCATTCCTCACCTACAAACCTGTCTTATAACATAGTTGTTGTTTTTTTTTTAAAAAGCTTCAGTACTTTTGATACTATTGATTAACGATTAACAGAGGTCGTATCATTTTATATAATGATAATGGACTATTCAACCAACTATTTGATTCAGGAATACTGAGAGGATAAAACAATACATAACTAAATAACCTGTGAACATGTTTTTTTTCAGTAGTTTTGTGTCCACATGACCCAATAGTTCACAGAGAACTGAATATGACTTTAATAATAATCTATTTTATTTAGTTAGATCTTAAAATCAGACTTTCCTGTATAAAGTGTGGATTCAGAGCTGCTTGTTGGAGTAAGGACTCAGACAGACAGTCAGCTACATTTGAAAGAACTCACTCATTTATCTTTTCTCCTTTTTAATGATTAATAGCTTTCATTTTTATATTTACAGAAACCTAGATGTTAACATGTAGGGACAGTAGGCTATTTGAGTTGTTTTTTTTTGTTTATTTAAGGCCTGTTACATTGTAGTGATTTATGATTTAATAATGACGTTTTGAATCTCGTCTTTTGTCTTTTTGTCATTGTTGATTAAAATGAATTTAATTGTGTATTTTACTGTGTTTTAGTGATTATTTACATTTTGTTATATTTGTCACATTGTGTTATGTCCCTCTCGCTCGCCGTATTCTCACAGTGCGCTTTAACAGACACATCTCAGCAGCCAATCACAGCACCCATGCAACATGTTACAGCCAATCAGCCCCCACAAGCTCAGGGTACACTTCCTTTTATGGAACTGCGAGCGCTTCCTCGTTGAGGTGAGGGCATCAAACGTGTCTCAGGGCTCAGCGGAGAGGTGAGTCTGAGGCTGGGAGAGAAATCACCTAGAGGACGTCACTCTTTCCGGTTTACCGGAGCTTTGTGTGTTGGGCCGAGCCGTGTCAGTATGGGGGTAAGTTTGATAAAAACGCTTTATTATTGAGCTAATTCGGCTAATAGAGGGTGACTTGGTATATAAGGTGGTAACTGCGTCATACCCTCACATGAATGGCTACTTTTTCTGAGTGAAAGTTCGTCGGTCCAATCATAAACGACCTGGAGATACACTGACAAATCATATTTAAGATGCTTTTTTCGAGCGTGCTGTTGTTGGTTCTTTACACCTCTTTCGTGTTTCTATTGGTTACTCCCAGCCAATCGCAGTACACAATGCTTTCAAGTGACTGACTGCGCCGTTGTCCAATGAATGTCTCCCCGGCGAGTCTGTGATTGGTCCACTTTGCGTTTGTGGGCGGGACATTGTGATGTGTTTGTGATGGGATGGAAAATGGCGGCCCTTCATCGGGTAGCATATCAACTTTGAACCTAACTAATAGAGCAGGAACGATGCAGAGGCTTTTTTAAAAATACATATTTTACTTTTAATATCTGAATATTTGTTTTTTTTTTAATATAAACGCTTATGTGGAGTTTTCTGTAGGTTACATCGAGAGCGAACAATATGAGATGACTGTGTGAGGAGGGAACAAAGCTGCAGAGAAGTCTGACTGAAACTCACTGTAATGATGATTTTATGTTAAATGCTTAATTTTTAATAAGTATGAAGCTTTTCTGGTAATTTAATTGTAATATTAAATTACAAATAGTGCACCCTATCTGTAGTAAAGAGTTTTTGGAAGAGTGTACCATTAATAATCGGTTAGCATAGTTCTGGTCGTTGTGATGGATCTACATTAACTCTGTCATGGATCAGTCAAAACCTCGGCACAGCAAAAGGCTGGTAAGTTTAAAGCCAAAACATGAATCTTGATTGTCTTCAAAGTTTTCTAAATTTCCGATTCTTCTAAATTTGATACTATTTCTGTTTTTTTTTTTAATGGACGGTATCAAAAAATACCGAAGCTACGGAAGCTGCGAGCAGACAAATCAATCGTTTTGTTCCTGTAATAAGGAGACATGTTTGCCTTTTTCTTTTTTTTTCTTTTTTTTAAGATGTCAAGAAGTTAAGTTGCTACCACAGGAATACCAGAGTTGTAATCCCGAATAATGCAAGAGAAGTCACGATACAAAATTGTGACTTCGATAGAAAACCAAAATATGTTGATACTAATACTGAAACGATACGGTGAAACATAAAACACCAGAACAAGTAATGGAATAATATATTACTGCATGGTACCACATTTTGTATAAGAGTACAACAGAGGATAGGTTTTATTATCAATTTATTCATATTTTTGTAGAAATTTGTACTTTTACTGCTCTGTCTGGTCTTTTTGCTTCTTTTGAGTTTTTATGTTTAAACTGGAAGAGAAGGCTATCTCAAACTGGGTGGTTGCAGATGTTGTCTTTGTTTCTTTTGGGGTGGGAGAGATATCAGTTATGCTATTGTGCAATTCAATAGTGTAATAATTCATTTTGATAGCCCATATAAACAATCCACTCAAAGACAGTAACTGTAAGCTTGGTTTATTAAAGCTACAACCCAGGATTATTAGCCTACACACCACAGTGGTGCACTAAAGTAGACTGAACACAAACCACAAAACACACCGTTTTTTAAACTGAGGTCTCTGCCCTGTATGTACGTATGGGGCATGTTGTTTATCAAATTTGCTAAACAACCTGTCGCTCTTTAAATTCCTTAAAGAAGTCGGTATGTCTGTCAGTGAGATGCTTCGCCAAATTGAACATGTCGGCTCCCCCGGTTTGCGTCAGTGTGTACCGTCAAGTGTACCCTGAGCTTCAATACTGCACATGGAGAAACATGGCTCTGTTTAAAACTCTGTTGCTATTAAGTATTAATAAAAGGATATATTGCATTGTTTTGAACTGCTGTTAACCATGATGCTTTTTCTAGTCTCGGTATACCGTGCAAGCAACACAAAACAAGAGAAAGTCAAGACTTTTATGAGACATCAGAAATGTCCTCGTTATCACGGTAAAACAGACTCATATAGGTTTGGATGTGTGTCCACTTAGGGCTTCCATAACTATTGTCTCAAAGGTTTATAAAGTGTTTAATATTTAATTTTTTTTCGATACCACTTGTTTTTAAAGCAATACAATCTGATATTTTAATAATCAATAGTAACAAAATGTACCGACACTACAAAGCCCTGATCAGCCCAAATTTCCACCATTTTCTTGAGATCTCAAGATATAAAATCGTTATCGTAGGAAAACCAGCGTTGTAATCCAGACGATGAAATGAATAAATTCAGAGTTGGAGAAAACATTGGAGTAAAATATGATGTATGGATATGTTTGCTTCTGTAATTGTTGTGTCTGAGGTGTTCAACATTTCCAAATATGAAACTTTTCGATACCATCTGTGGTTATGGTTAACAGTTGGCTTTATTAGTCTGATACTACAGTCTGCTGTGTTGAGCAACTGAGGAACATGTTTAAGTTCTTGTTCTGTTTGTACCTGGTTTCGTCATCATACCTCTGGTTATATTTCAGCGGGCTGGTACCCGTAGGCGTTACCATGACGATGGCATCTCAGACGAAGAGATCGATGGACGGCGGATGTTTGACCTGGAGGAGAAGGTCAGCAGCCAGAGGTTTAGCTCCGACAGAGTGCTGCGCATGGAGGGGAAAGGTAGGAGAGTGTGTGTGTGTGTGTGTGTGTGTGTGTTGATATTGGACGTGCAGGATAACCAGATTTAAAAATAAACCTGTGAAAACGGTCACTGTCAGAACCACAGGCTGCAGTGCATGAAGGGAAATCAGAAACATGATGTTTTTGTTTTATTTTTGTCTGCTAGATCTGACGTTCGAGTTCGTGCAGAGAGGAGGTCTGAGAGACCCCATACTGTTTGAAAGACCTGAAGGACTCGGACTCAAGTAGGACTCCTCCACTTCATGTTCATCCTCTCTTCCACACATCCTCATCTTTCACCTTTCTTATCTTCATCTTCCTTATACTCTCAATTATTATTATGTTGTTGTCGTTGTTGTTTTGTTTTGTATTGTATTGATTGTGCTGTTGTCATTCTGCAGGATGCCTGATTCAGATTTCAGTGTGAACGACGTCAAGATGTTTGTTGGTAAGAATTCAGATTATTGTGTGTTGTTTGAAGTGGACTTTGATTTATTTCCCTCTATATAAAGACATCTGTATGTAACCGTTACTAATCTGTTCTTCATCAAAAATGTACTCTTGAGCGTTAAGTCTATTTGAAAGCCAATTAGCATTTAGATTTCCTGACTTCCTTGAATGCATCAGTAGTGATCAATCTGACTGCCATTCAACAAACAAACATTTAAAAAGTTGTTTTCTTCTCCTCTTGACAAAGCTTGATTTTTTTACTTTTTACAAATCTGCACCATGATGTTGTTGTTTCAGCAGACTTAATTTCATAAATCACAAGAAAACCAGCTTGGATTACTTCACAATATAAACCTCGGAATCAGAGTGAAGTTCCCAGAGACGTATATCATCATCAGACAATAGCTGATTGTTTCACAGCTGTATGACACGATGACTTATCAGGTGCTGTACTGACCCGGTGTGTGTGCGTGTCTCCCTCAGGCAGCCGGCGGATGATTGATGTGATGGACGTCAGCACTCAGAAAGGGACGGAGATGTCAATGGCTCAGTGGACTCGATACTACGAGACTCCGCCCCCTCAGAGAGAGAAGCTTTATAATGTCATCAGCCTGGAGTTCAGCCACACCAAGCTGGAGTCGCTGGTCAGCAGACCCACAACTGTACGTTAAATACACAATTAACACACAAAATACACACACTATACACATGTGACTATGGTTACAGGAACAGTAGGTTTCCATGGTAACTAACAGGGACAGGGAGTTTCTGCAGTTATGAGGGCTTTGAGTAACTTTGGTTACAGGGACAGTGAGTTACTATAGTAACGGGGACAGTATGTTTTCCTGTTTACTTTTCTTTAACATTCACATGTCCGATCAAACAGCTCTACAATATGTCCTGTGTGTGTGCAGGTGGACCTGATCGACTGGGTAGACAACATGTGGCCTCGACACCTTAAGGAGAGACAGAGAGACTCGACAAACTCCATCACAGACATGCAGTACCCCAAAGTCCAGAAGTAAGACACCTCCACCTTTTATTCATGCAGGATACGTGAATATATGGAGGATTTAATGTGTGTTTGTTCGTGGTGTGAGCAGATACTGTCTGATGAGTGTGGAGGGCTGTTACACAGACTTCCACATCGACTTTGGAGGGACATCAGTGTGGTACCACATCCTAAGAGGGAGTAAGGTGGGACATATTCTGATTATTAAAGTTATAAAAGTGTACACTGTTCTTGTGAGTGTGTGTGTTTGACCTGTAGCCATGCGTGTGTCTTCAGGTGTTCTGGCTGATCCCTCCCTCACCTCAGAACCTGGAGCTGTACGAGAACTGGGTTCTGTCAGGGAAACAGGGAGACGTGTTCCTGGGAGATCGAGTGTCGGACTGTCAGAGGATAGAGCTGAAGCAGGGCTGCACCTTCATCATCCCCTCAGGTCAACATAGATATACATTTATTCATATGTATTTATATAAGACTTTGATCACTCTGATTCCTTAATGGGCTTAAAGCAAAATTATGCACAAATTCGGTTTAGTGCGCTTTGGTGCCCACCTAAAATGTCTGTGTATTTATTAATTTGTCTGCAAACTGGACACACTACTTGGGTTAGATGACTTTCTGCAGTAAAGCTGCTAAACACGAGATAATGACACCGATAACTATACTGCCTTATGTTATATCACTATTGCCCCCCCCCTTATTTTGAGTGTAGCTGCAAGGTTATATTTACGAGTGTGTGTGTTAAATACTCAGGCTGGATCCATGCCGTCTACACTCCTTTGGACTCCATGGTGTTTGGAGGAAATTTCCTGCATAGCTTCAACATCCCCATGCAGCTCAACATCTGTAACATCGAGGACAGGACACGGGTATGAGCGCGTCCACACCCACACACTCATTCAGATAATGTTTAAATGGTTTTATTTGAACCTTTTTCCCCTCCTCCTGGTGGGCAGGTTCCGGTGAAGTTCCGTTACCCTTTCTACTACGAGATGTGTTGGTACGTGTTGGAGCGTTACGTGTTCAGCCTGACAAAGACCTCGTACCTCACACCTGAGTTCCAGAAACACTCGCTGGGCATCGGTATGTGTCAGACCAGGAGAACGTCTTCATGGTGGGTGTCCTGCTTATTAAAAGAGTGTGTTCTCTGTTTGGTCAGGTCTGAAGAAGCCGCCCGGCTCTGATGCAGCCTCTGAGCTGGTGAAGGAGGAGGAGGAGGAGGAGGAGGATGAAGAAGATGAACAGCAGCAGCAGCAGCCTGAAAATGTTCATGTGACTCCTCTTGAACTGGAGGGAATGTGGAACCTGCTGGGCAAACTGGAAGCTCTGCCTTCCAACAAGAAGTGTGTCCCCGCCGGAATACACAACGCCCCTGCTCTCATCACACACATCAAGGTCTGTGTCTGTCTGCGTAGTAGAGGTCAAATATAGTAAAAATTAGACGTGATGACAACATTTTACCTACAAACACCTAATATACTTAACCAAAATTGCAGGAAAACTTCTTTACACTGTCTATAAATTGCTAAAAAAAATGTCCCAATGTTGCTAATGCAACTGAGGCTGTGATGGAGGGGCCCAATTCGAGATCTGTTCATGGGGCCCAGAAATCCTGGAGGTGCCCTTGTCTTTGTCTGTGTTTCATTACTGTTCCTATATCACACTCTTCTTCTTCATATTTAATGCTGCATCATGTCTGCAGGCTCTCCTGAAGGAACACGCCAACGACAACCCCAAACTGTCGTACTCGGGGAAACCCATCATCAGATGGCCAAAAAGAGTAAGTATACACACAGTGAGGCGGTCGACACATCAGTAACATTTTAAGTCTTTAAAGCAACTCTCAGGAGATAAAAGTGTGTGTTGTAACTTGAAAAACATTTCTTTACAAGTTTCTGCTTCAGTGACTCTTCAAACTCCTGCACCCTGTGTGCAGTGCCGAGTGTCTTGCACAGATTAAACGATATGTGAAAATTATTTTAGCAGCTAAAGATAACACTTTTGTTCATGGATTTTTTTTTTTTTACAAATACATCAACATCATGTGGTGTGAAAAGGTGTCAGGAGTCTGGCCTCAGAGATCAATGTTGTCATGTTCAAACCGTAAAAAAGATCTACTAAAAAGTACAAAATAACTCTGAAACGATCCACAGTCTTCACTTTGTAAAGCTTGAGGTTTTTGAAGCTTTAGGAAGAAGAAAAACGACAACAGAAAGCAAAAACAGTGCAAGCACCGGCCAAGTGTCACTGTTTGAATTTAAGTCTCAAATGTTAGATTTTTTTCTATATGAAGAAAAAACTATATATTTTTATGTCTTCCAGGTTTGATAAAATAAATGATTGGACATGTAACCAGAGCATCAGCAGATTTAGAGAGACTGAATGAGTGTGAAATGTTCTCATGCTGTCAGTAAAGTTCTCTCATTTAATCTTTCTGATGACTCTGTGTTGGTATCAAACATTATAACATGTTTTTATATCATATCATGTTACATTGTTTTAATGTCTCTCTTATCCTGTCTGGGTCACCTGACCTGTTTATATCTCTTCTCTCCTTCAGCCCTCGTGGTACCAGCCTCCTCCTCCTCCCCCTCCCCCTCCCCGTCCTAAACTGGCCAACACACCGGTCGTCCCCCGCCCTCAGAAACCCGCCTCCTCCATGTCGGTGCTAAGACGTCGCAGAGTCAGGTAACACAGCTGCGCTCTGATTGGTTAATGCTCTGATTAAGCAGCAGGTAGAAACAGTAAAGATTATGGATATACCCGTGTGCTACCTGCTCAGGTGTTTTCTGTCTGTGTTTTCTGTCCGTGTGTGTGCAGGTGTAAACGGTGTGAGGCGTGTATGAGAACAGAGTGTGGAGAATGTAACTTCTGTAGAGATATGAAGAAGTTTGGAGGACCGGGGAAACTCAAACAGACCTGTGTGCTGAGGCAGTGTCTCTCCGTACGTCACACCTGGATTACATCACACTATACCTTTTTATATACAGGTGTGTTTTATTGAAACATGTAGTCGAATAACCCTCCCTCCCCCTGCAGCCCGGCCTCCCTCTGTCTGCTGTCTGCGAGATCTGTAAGGAGCCCAACCAGGAGGAGACAGGAGACGCCTCCCTCATCCTCATGGAGTGTTCCAACTGTGCTCAGATTGTTCATCCTGCCTGTCTCACGGTAACACACACACACACACACACACACACTGCTCACCAACACACAAACTTGTGTTTTTATGTTATCCTGAAGTCCTTGTTTCACAAGACTGATTTTTGACAGGCTAGCATGGAATTCTTCTTGAGTTGTTTGTTCACACATGCAGCTCACAGCGGACAAAGCAACAGAGAATTATTTCCTTTATTTCAATGCTCTGTGTAGTTTGACACTTTGGAAGAACCTGCTGATAACCAGAAAAAACATAATGAAGCACTTTCATTTCATGCTCAGAGATAACACTGGTTGCATGCAGACAGTCTATAGTCATGTGTCAGTCACAGAATATAAACACCATCATCCCCTCCCGCTAGCTCGTTGGGGGATTTTCCTGAATACTTCCTGCTGCGTTCTCACAAGCTCACCATCGTTCTTCAGAGAACCTCTGTTATTTTTAACATGATTTAGTCATCAGTCAGTGTGTGTTTTTGAATTTCTTCTGTTTCATCCTTTCTCTGATAACATCCTGTTTGTTTGTGTGTGTTCAGGTTCAGGGAGAAGGAGTGGTGAACAAAGACCTGCCAAGCTGCTGGGAGTGTCCCAAATGTGTGCAGGGCATCACTGACCCAGAGGTACAAACACACATACACACACACATACACTCACTCACACTCACTCTCTCACACACATACACAAACACACTGTGTTTCAGTGTGTCCGTGCTAACAGGTGCTGTTATTCTGCTGTCTGTATTATGTTGTTTGGTTTGGTTTTCTTCCTCGTTTTTGTTGATTGGTAGATTTACCTTCTGTTGATTACTTCATACTTTCTCTATCACATCGATTTTATACCACGTTCTTGTTGATTGGATGATTTTCTTCCTGGTTTCATGTGATTGGTCGATGTGACTGTCAGTCATCAGGCAGTGACGAGTCGTTGGCCCCCGGCCACCAGCAGCAGGTCCGTCCCCGCGGGCCCCTGGTGCTCCGGCTGGGCCCCGGGCCCTCTGCTGCAGTGTTGGGGGGTCCTGGGTGCTCCCAGCAGGACGGGGAGGTGGTCCGCTGTGGTTTCTTCCCCCCTCCTCCTCTCTCCTGCTGCTCCTCCTCAGCCTCTCTTCTCTTGGTGGCGGCCCCTCTGCCTTCTCAGCCAATCAGCTCGAGACTGGTGAGAGGAGCCGCCTACTCTGCATTAGCCCCTCCCCTCTCTGTGGCATGTACATCCCCCTCCTCCTTTTCCACTTCACGGTCATTAAAGAGGACAGATACAGAGTTTGTTTTGAAGCTTACAGACTGAATGAGTACCGGTTGTTCCTGAGCTCGGTCTCTCCTCCTCCGTCCTCCTCAGACTCTCTGATCACGTTGTGTTTCCTCACTGCTCATGCTCTGATTTCTCGCTTCTTCATGGACACCTCCTCGTGCACTCATGTCTTCAGTGACATTGATACGTTGTTTTCTGACAGATCTTTTACATGTTTTCATTCTCCGATGTTCCAGAGTTCATCTGCTGAACGGGTTCAGTTTCTAATCTAATTCTATAAATTGTACTGGGGTTTTTTTTTTTTTTTTTTTAAACCTCTCAGAGACACACATGTTCTGAGTAGCTGTCAGTCAGCAATGCAGACACAGGGAAGTCAGACAGCTGTCTCTCTGTGCTGGTTATTCTGTGTTATTGTGTCTCAGTTCTTTGTACAGCAGGTAGAATATTCTGTATCTGTCCTGAGTAATACAGATAATAATCTATTATATCTACTCTTGTACTCTGTCTAAATTTCACAAAAACATTGTCAACATTTTGAAAAGTGGGAGGAGCTGAGGAGGAGCCATGGAAACCCTTAATAATAATGATATGTGTTCGATAAAAATGGATTGTTAATTTAACTATTGATTACAATCAATATTTTTTTCAGAACATTTAGACTTTTAGCATTTTAATTCTCAAGCTATTTGAAGTTTTCTCAGCAGCTGTGGAGTAGAAGAGGGCAGGGCACGCAGTGCTTCCAGCTTAACGTGAAGTTTGTGGATGTAGAAATTAAATCAGCAGATACCTTGGTTATAAGGAGATACCGAGACGTTTGTGTGTTTTTCTATGCGGTTTATATTCTGTTCGGGAAATCCCACAATCTCTGAAAGCATTAGGCAACTTAAGCCCATCTCACAGGGCGAGAAGTACCTATATTAGGAATGGGGAGCCACAGCGGTGTGAAAATGGTCTTCTTGTATCATAACAACGGTTTATGTATCTGCATTCTCCTCCGTCCTCGACCTCTTCCGGTTTTCCCTTTTTGGAAAGATGATTACAGACTACCGCCTCCTGCATGCATGGAGAGTTATTTCCTCTCACGCATGCCCAGAACGTATGTGGTGGTTGGCCGTCGACTGTAGTCTTTATGGTGTGTTCAAGTGCAACTTTTTGGCCAAGACAAAAGGCGCCGTGAGGTGACGCCACAGGCGGCCTTCGTCTCCACTAGTTCTTTGTTGTCTGCTTGATGTGTCAGAGCCTTTACATCACGTGTCACAGCTACCCATCCCCACACTGATGGCAGAGGCTGCTATGTAAAGTGGCCATTAACTAGTCAATTCATACACATTCTTGAAACAGCAGGAGCAATTTGGGGTTAAGTGTCTTGCCCAGGGGCACATGGGACATTTAGCTAAAGCAGCTGGGGATCGACCCCCCCAAACTTCCGGTTTAGAGATGACCAACTCTACCACTGAGCCAGAGCTGCTAAGACCAACTTTAGGAGTAAAGACCAGTTAGTGCAGGCCCTTGAGAGGAGCTCCTCCTTTGTGCAGGACTCGGGAGTTTGCCTGCAATTGTTTTTAATCAATGATTAAAAACAATTATTCAATATTGCGTGCCTTGGTTTTCTATTTTTGTTGCCTTAGTATCTAACAGGTATCTAATATTGTTTGATTTTAATTAGAATCATGTAAACATGTAACATTCTGGTATCATGACAGCCTTCCTCAGTTCTGACGTGTTTAGATTCACTTCAACACTGTACAGAACATTAAGCCGTTGTCACACGTGCAGTCATGAAGATTTCACACAGACTCCCCCTGAAATCTTCCTCAGTTGGTTCTTCACACGTGGTGAATATACTTGAATATTTGCTACTGCGTTCAATCATTGACTCGTGTGTATTTTTACCAGGGAGCTGCCAGGAAAAATTCTGGGTGAAGAAGTGTTCATGACCTCATGTTCTTCTGTTGTAAATGTTGGGTGAGAAGTTTAAAGTTTGACAGCTGAGCTCACACTTTATTCCCTTTGGATCAGTCATTGATGGTGACGAGCTCAGAGTGAATAAAACATTAAACATCTCATCAGCTTATGTCCTGAAACATCAACATGACTTTGTTTTTTAACATGATTCTGATCTTCTCCCTCCTCTCTCCTCTTCTTCCTCCCCTTTTTTTTCTCCAACCTCCTCTTCCTCCCTCATTTTCCGCCCCCCTTCTTCTCCTTGAGCAGTCTAAAGGACATAAAGCTGACGGCCCCCCTCTGGTGAGTCTTTGTTGTCTCTATTTTTTACAAGTTTGCTTAATTTTTTGATTTTATTAAACTTTATAAACTCTGTCTCTCCTTTTATTCATTATCTCCTTCCCTCCTGTCTTTCTACCCTCCCTGTCTCCTTTCCTTCTCTACTCCCCATCTTTCCTGTCCTTTTTCCCCCCCCTTCCTCTTCTCCACTTACAGAAGCGTAAATCTTCGTCTTTGTTGGACGCTCGGATGGCGAAGATTTACAGACGACAGAGACACAGCCGAGACGGAGATGACTCTGCCAGTGATGATGAGGATGAAGGTCAGTGTCTTGATGAAGCTCACAGGATGCCTTCTGTAAATGCTTGATAATTAAAGCAGAGTAAATTAAAAACTTAAACTCCTAAGTCTGACTGTGATCCCTCCTTCTGCGTCCCCAGGCTCTCAGAGGAGGAAGATGGCGCTCCACGCTCGAGGGGCGGTCCACTCTACCAGGAGGGGCTTCAATGCTAACAGGAGGGGCTTGCTGAGAGGAGGCTCTGCCCACAGAGGGAGTAGAGGCGGGGTCATGCCTGCTGGCTCCTCTGCATTCAAACTGAAGCGAGGGGTGGGTGTGAGAGAGGCAGGGCGGAGGGGGAGGGGCGTGAGGCTGCGGGGCGGGTCCAGGATGCAACGACGAGGAGATGAGTCAGACGAGTCGGATGATGATGAAGACGACGATGATGATGAGGAGGATGATGAAGAGGAGGAGGAGGAGGAGGAGGACAGTGAGCATGAAGGGAAAGAACATCGTCATCATCACCGACGAAGAAGGAGAAGAGCTGATGATGACGAGGAGGATGACAGCGATGGAGGAGACTTTGACCCTGATGAGGATGAGCTAGACACTCTGGAAGATGAGGAGGATGAGGAGGAGGAGGAGGGGCGCTGGGATTCAGACCCTGAGCCTCCAGTCCTCCTGGTGTCAGACCTGAGTGACGACCTGCTGAGCGGCTCATACCTGACTGTGACTCTACAGCACCCCCAAAAGGCCCGCACGCACAGTGGTCAGTGTTGACATATAATGACATATTGTTTGTAAGCTCCTTAACACCTCACAGGCTGCCATGTGTATATGTGACAGAGAATATTCTGTTTATACGTGTGTATAACACGTGTGCAACATGTTTATAACTATAAGTGTTTAAACATGTGAATAACATGTATTTGAAGATGCTAATGACGGGTTAAAAAAATGTCTTTAATGACTTTAAACATGTTTAAAACACTTATTTAAGTGTGTTTATAACATTGAAAAGATGTTAAAACATGTATTTAAACTAGAGCTGTCAAAGGATAAACGTTTTAATTACGATTACCGTAATCGCAAAATGTCAATAGTTATTATTTATATTTTTAATTGCGTTCTTTAAATTCCATTATTTCGCGCTAAAAAAATTAATTGTCAGGCTTTTGTTTAGAATTTTTGAACTGTCTGAAGCTGAGGGTACTTTACTTGCTGTTTGAATTTAACCATGCTTCTCTTATTGTGAAATTAAGGAAGGATGTTCTGGTAGATCAAAGGTTCAACATTAACTTAACCACGGTCAAAGAAACTCTTAACTGATCAAAAACGGCTCAAAGGAACGGTAAAAAATCATTTAAAGATGCAGCAGTGTCCTTTTCCATCACTGTGACTACAGGGAGGCTTATCCACAGTGGGCCTAAAGGCACAAAATAGCATGCGATTAATCACGATTAAAAAAACGAAATGCATTCATTTCCAACCTTAATTAATTGTGATGAACTAGTTAATGCTGACAGCCCTTTTTTAAACATGTTTATAACCCATGAATAAGCAATGTGACTTAATTAAATCCTCACTCTGTAGCTGGAAAGTGAAGTCTCTGCTCTGTGTGTGTTCAGGCTCCATCGTTCCAAAGCTGGAGGCAGCTGTGGCTCAGAGGTCAGCAGGGGGCGCTGCAGGCCAGCAGGCCTTTATCCAGAGGAAGACTCTGTCCAAACCCTCCCGACCCAAGAGCTGTGACATCACTGAGAGCGCCACACCTCGAGGACCGGGCAGGTATTGAACAGAATACTACTAAATATAACGTTACCTAACCCTGCTGAGAGAGCAGCTGTGTTCAGTCAAGACAATCTTTATACGGGGGCTCTGTTCTCAGTCAGACCTCAAAATAAAGATTTAATTTAACACCATGTGTGCTCTGTGTGTGTGATGTCATAGGCCTCGTCTGCGGGGTAACCATGGCACCAGAGGCGCCAGAGACGGCTCGGGGTCTTCATCAGAGGAAGAGGACGGTCCCCGCCCCTCCTCCTCCCTGTCTCCCCCCTCCCTGCTGTCGCTCCCCTCCTTCAAAGACGTAGGAAACGAGGTGGGAGGAGAGAAGGAAGTGTGGGTGTCAGTGTTCAGGTTCCTGGACAGAGCCGAGCTGCTGAACTGTATGACTGTGTGCAAGGCCTGGTACAAGTGGTAAGATACACTGAACACATAGCACACACACACCAGATATTTTTGCACTCCTCTATTAATGTCCTGTTAAGATATATGAAGTACAGTAATGCAACCCCAAACTCCTGTAGAAGAATACATATTGAACTCTCCATCAGTGTGAGCCCTTAACCTGTTTCTCATGTCTTTGTTTTTTATCCTGTGTGTGTATCTCAGGAGCTGTGATAAGCGTCTGTGGTCTCATGTGGATGTCAGTCGGTGTAGTCCTCTCTCTAATCAGTCTCTGGCTGGAATCATCAAACGTCAGCCGTCCTCTCTAGACCTGTCCTGGACCCCGCTAGCCAAGAGACAGCTCACCTGTCTGCTCAGTAGGCTGCCAGGTACACGCACACAAAGCCCCCTCCCTGCTCCACTCATGTCATTGTCTGTGATAATACAGGATTGTAATTGGCCGAAGGCTGTCAATAAATCCTGATTATATATTCATCTTCTTTGTGGTGAGTCTTAGTTTAACAGTAAATGGGGGGTTTCACTCTGGATTACTTTAGTGATATGTCCCGAAAAAGAAACTGCTTCTCTTGTGAATTACTCAAATTATTGGGTTTTAGGTTTGCTGGAATAACAACATCAGGATGCGGATTTGTGAAAAGTTAAGCTTTGTCAGGTCTGTAGGGAAGATGACAAATTTAAACTTTCCCTCGGTGTAAATCATCAATGTAGAACCGAATGTTAGCTGCTCTGCAGATATCTTTTAATAGAGATAAGTAAGATAAGCACTGATGGAGTCAGGAGGTCATCACAAAGAATTGTGCTCCTGTTTTTTCTCTCCATAAAGAATACACCAAAGCCTGCCGACACCTGATTGGTCAATACTGCTTAGACTACAAACAGAGATTATTCAGTGCTAAGTGGTCTCTAAGATAATAAGACATACAGTATTTTAAGAAAAAAAAAAAAAAGAGAGAGCACTGTCAACATTTTAAACATTTGTTTTAAAGAGGGTTTATTTTATTTGTGCAGGAATTTGCCTTCACTTTTGTTAATTTAAAAGAAATGCTCGATATTGGGTGTCTGGTACTCTAGTTTTTTTTGCCATGGTATTGATATTGTTTGATTATTACTAGAATCATATAGGTCTAAAATGTAATATTCTAACAACCCTACTAAGTTTGAGGTTTCAATGTCTCAACCACCTGTGTGTTTGTGTTGGTCTCTCTCCGTCTCTGTTCCTCTCTTTCTCTATCGGTCTCTCTCTCAGGTCTGAGGGAGCTGAGGGTTACCGGTCTGTCCTGGTCCTGTTTGTCTGCGCTGGCGTCTCCCTCTCTTCCCTGTCTTCGTCTGCTCGACCTGCGTTGGTGTGAAGGAATCAGAGACGCTCAGATCAAAGAGATCATCATCCCCCCAGGTCAGAACCACACACACACACACACACACACACACACACACACACACATGCATACACTGAAGTCGTTTTTCATGTTACCTAGGGCGGTCAGCGTGTTCAAAAACTGAGAGTTTGTAGCTGCTGCTTCTTCTTCTTTTTGAACTCTTATCATTTGATTTTAGAAAGTCAGTCGTTGACCTCATATTAACCCCTTGTGTCCGCCCTCAGACTCCGAGTCAACCCGCAGCAGGCTGAGGAACATGGGGACTCTGCATTTGTCAGGTCTGGAGGTGAGCGACTCGTCCCTCAGGTTGCTGCAGAGACACATGCCTCAGCTGCAGAGACTCGACCTGTCTCACTGTAAGGACATCAGTGACTCGTCAATCGCTCTGCTCACTGCTGCAGGGACACACACCAGACACAACCTGACCGAACTCTACCTAGCAGGTGAGACAACACAAGTAGCACACTCAGCTGTCTTCAACCTGCATTCTGTCAAATGTCCAGCAGGGAGCGATTCCTCTGGTTTATTAATAATGAATTTAGTCCTCTCAGTAACACAGCAGCAGATCAGACATGATCAGCCTGATGTGATGACTGACCATCAACTTCTCATATCTCTGCACACTGCTGACTGTCCGTGTCTCTCTCTCCCTGTCTCAGGCTGCAGTGAGCTGACAGACACTTGTCTGTCTTACCTTAAGCGTCTGTCCTGTCTGTCTTTGTTGGACCTGCGTGGATGTTCAGGTGTGAGCAGAAGAGCGTGTGACGCCTTCATCTCTGATCTGTCCCATGTCGCCCACTACTGCATGATGGAGGAGAAGCTAATCCAGCGCATGGACTGATGCACACAAATACACACTGAGACTTTGAACAGAGAGCTAGGCTACAAACATGAACATTGCAGTGTTTTTTTTCTCTTCCTGTTTTCACTGATGATCAGACTGTGTTTGATGGTTTCTCTTGTTTTTGTACATTCGTTTTCAATCACTGTGAAATAAATAAAGTGAATTGTTTCATTGTTGAACTCTGTGTTTGCTGTTTTGTTTCTCAGGAGTTAAGGAGTTTCATGACCCCCCCCCCCCCCCCCCCCCCCCCAAATTTTGACTGAACAAGTGTAACACTTTTTTTGTAAGCCATGGGAGATGCTCCGTACATACAAGTTCCACACTTTTACCCGCACAAACTTAATACAGTGGTATCATACAGATGTTAAAAGAATGATTATGAGAATCTAATGTTTTTTCTCCCTTTGTCATAGCCTTTGAACCGGTCATGACAACTGCTGTGTATTAACCTGTGATTTCACCTTTAGTTAAAGTCACCACGTCTCCAGCAGAGCTCAGAGATTGGATTGAAGATGAGGTCGGCTCACTAATTGAGACCCTAAATCATATAGGGGAACGTGTTTAAAAAATATACTTTTATAAAATCATTTTAAATTCACCTAACAAAAATATTCATGTTCAGTGTTTTTATCATAAAACAAGAATCCATCCCCTGCTGTCGTCACGGTTACCTCGGACAGTTTGACTTTAATTTTCTAATTATATAAATAATGTACTAATATTGTTCTCTCATGATATGAAACAGGTGATAACACTTTATAGCACTTTAAACAGCTGAGAGAAACAAACATGCTGATGTCACTGAGTCAGACATTTCAGGTGAGTGTGATTCTGCTTGTCGCTTCCTTTATTTTTATAGTGCAGATTTTAGAGAGACAGGAAATATGGTGTCCACTGACAGCAGAGTTTCTGTTTGTGTGAAATGTTCTAATCTGTGCAAATAATTACAACAGAATCCACAGTTTCACCTTTTATTACAAAGATTTTGTTAAACAAGAAACACAAACAGGGTGTGTGTGCGTGCGTGCGTGTCTAGGTGGATCAGTAGCTCCTGGTGGCCTCGTATGATTCTGGGAAGGGGAGGCTGATGTGACCGCTGCCAGCCACTAAGGGAAGGATTCCTGCGTTTGGGACAACGTTCCAGGACAGAGACAGAGTGATATTCTTGTTGGCCCTGCAGGAGAGACAGACACAACCGTCAGCCAATCAGAGAGCAGATAACATTCAACCTGCAAAATCTGAGAGACAACGGGTGCGTTCGAATTGTCCCTCCTATCTCCTTTCACTATTCACTTCACCTTAACCCCGTGAAAACGTCATGAGGTTAAAGAAAGATGTTAGGAGAATTCATAAAGGACTTAGGGAAAGGCGATCTCGTTGCTCTGACAATCCGACCGCATTTTCCACTAGGCCACGTCATTAAATGTGACGGGCCGGCGGAGGTTAATGACGTGGGTCTGACGTGTTGAAACTACAATGTTCCGAAAATGGACTACAAAAAACGCATCTAAAAAACTTTCCCCTGTGCCTTCTTACCGGTGAAATAATCCTAATTACCACGAGGTTGGGATTGAAATAAAAGAAATATAGACTACCAGTGAAACCATCACCTTCCTGTCCACTCAAATCAACATAAATATGATTGTATGAAATGAAATGTTACATTTATGCAAAATATAGCCTACACATAATGTTTTATGCATACACATGTACAACTGCACAAAGGATTCTTAAGAGAATGAAATATGTTGAATAAAACATCATCTGGATAAAAATGTGACTTATCTTTTTATCCCTTACATGATCTGTGTCACTTGACGATCATCGTTCATTTCCGTGAACAGTCGGATGCGCGACTCGCTTTAAATGTTGCGGCCGCAAGGAATTGTGAGGCGGCATATCTCATCTCCTCTCATAAAGGATGGTCCAGTGTATCCTATGCCAAAGGAGGTTATAAAGGAAGCATTGACCCACCTTTCCTTAACTTTTAGAGAATTCGAACGGCTCTTATCATGGCCGCCACTTAAATGCTTCTGGGGTTAAGGTAAAGTGGATAGTGAAAGGAGATAGGAGGGACAATTCGAACGCACCCAACCTTCAGATCTGAGAAAATCAAGAAAACACCCAAAAAGGTGAGAAGACTGAAAACAACTAAATCAGAGAGGTCCTTCTACCTGGTCCTTTAACAGTAGTGTGTGTGTGTGTGTGTGTGTGTGTGTGTGTGTGTGTGTGTGTGTGTGTGTGTGTGTGTGTGTGTGTGTGTGTGTGTGTGTGTGTGTGTGTGTGTGTGTGTGTGTGTGTGTGTGTGTGTGTGTGTGTGTGTGTGTGTGTGTGTGTGTGTGTGTGTGTGTGTCTGACCTCAGTCCATTGCCGTCATCGAAGAAGAAGTATTTGGACTTCGTGTCTCTGAGGTTCAGTTTGGTGTTTTCACCTCGAAGGACGATTTTATCCCAAAGAACCACCTGGTTCAGAGCCTGAAAGCACACACAGTTTATTATCGCTGTCAGTATCTATGTGATGATCAGGAGGGGTGACCCCATATAGCCCAATCTTCAACGATTTGTTTGAAAGAGCCTCAGTCGACTGACAGTCTCACAGTCGAGCACAAGGATTATTCCATTCCAGCCTTGTGGGGGTGTTTACTTTACTGTGATTTGTCTGTTTTCCCCAACAAGTAACAGCTTATCTTAATACCAATTTATTAATTCTGAAAATGATTTGAATCAATCTCCATAATTATGCAAGAATATCAAAGTGTTCAAAATTTCATTGGCTACAAGAAACGTCAGTCTAACACAGTCACATGCATTTGGCCAGAATAGAACAGGGGACGGCACCTCCTTCCAACTCAGGCTCTCATTGGCTGTTATAGGCGGGGAACAGTGAAAGGAAGGTCATAATCAGCCATGTAATATATCAATCAAAAGTTTAGAGTGGGGGCACTGGTGGAGTAGTGGTTAGTGCGTGCACCCCATGTATGGAGGCTATAGTCCTCCAAGCGCAAAGCCCAGATATCGCGGTCAGATACAAAACATTCATTAAAACACATGATTACAGAGTGGGCTGTCAGTGTGTGTGTGTGTGTGTGTGTGTGTGTGTGTGTGTGTGTGTGTGTGTGTGTGTGTGTGTGTGTGTGTGTGTGTGTGTGTGTGTGTGTGTGTGCCTGCTGTTTTGTAGATGGACAAGTGTAATATTGTTATAAGGTCACCATAACACAGACTAAAGTGAGAAAAGGGATGGAGCAAGTCCTATCATAGAATAAATTGTTATGCCAAGTCTAGAAGTCAAATAGTCTAATCATGTGCTTTAAGTGTATGTTGCAAATGAGAATATGGAAGTAGAGCAGAAATAAATAAAAAGAAACACTTCATCAAACGCTGAATACTCATGTCGATCTGTTCACTCCTAGAACTGAGAATTTTGCATAGATGACACACTGAGAAAATATCTTTCATAAATGTGGTGTGTGTGTGTGTGTGTGTGTGTGTGTGTGTGTGTGTGTGTGTGTGTGTGTCTTACGTTGCTCTTGGTGGCGTACTCTGCTGACATGTAGAGAAACAGCTGTTTGACGTTCCAGTCAAAGATGGGCTGCAGATGTGGAAACAGTTAAAGAAATAACTGTGTGTACGGACCAGAGTTACAAAAACATAAAACTATGAAATCATCATTATTTGATTAATTAAAGGCTTTGAGTGATTGAGTATTCTGTGAGCATGAAAACTCAGCAGATATCATTAAATATCATTAATATAACTAAATATAAACAGATCACAGCAGTTCTTAAATATCATTAGATCTAAGTAGATCTCACATTTTAACAGGTGTTAGGTGTGTTTATAAAGGATATCGGCTGAGAGGTCAAAGGTGATGAAGCCCAGGTCACTGCGCTCTCTGGGACCTGTGAAGTCGTCCACGTTCTTCCTGTGAGGACAAGAAGACACATAAAGACATGTGAGTACACACAGAGACAAGAGGACAGGTGAGGACACGTGAGTACACACAGAGACAAGAGGACAGGTGAAGACCCGTGAGTACACACAGAGACAAGAGGACAGGTGAAGACACGTGAGTACACACAGAGACAAGAGGACAGGTGAAGACACGTGAGTACACACAGAGACAAGAGGACAGGTGAGGACACGTGAAGACACACAGAGACAAGAGGACAGGTGAAGACACGTGAAGACACACAGAGACAAGAGGACAGGTGAAGACACGTGAGTACACACAGAGACAAGAGGACAGGTGAGGACACGTGAGTACACACAGAGACAAGAGGACAGGTGAAGACCCGTGAGTACACACAGAGACAAGAGGACAGGTGAAGACACGTGAGTACACACAGAGACAAGAGGACAGGTGAGGACACGTGAAGACACACAGAGACAAGAGGACAGGTGAAGACACGTGAAGACACACAGAGACAAGAGGACAGGTGAGGACACGTGAGTACACACAGAGACAAGAGGACAGGTGAAGACCCGTGAGTACACACAGAGACAAGAGGACAGGTGAAGACACGTGAGTACACACAGAGACAAGAGGACAGGTGAGGACACGTGAAGACACACAGAGACAAGAGGACAGGTGAAGACACGTGAAGACACACAGAGACAAGAGGACAGGTGAAGACACGTGAGTACACACAGAGACAAGAGGACAGGTGAGGACACGTGAGTACACACAGAGACAAGAGGACAGGTGAAGCCACGTGAGTACACACAGAGACAAGAGGACAGGTGAGGACATGTGAAGACACACAGAGACAAGAAGACACATAAAGACATGTGAGTACACACAGAGACAAGAGGACAGGTGAAGACACGTGAAGACACACAGAGACAAGAGGACAGGTGAAGACACGTGAGTACACACAGAGACAAGAGGACAGGTGAGGACACGTGAGTACACACAGAGACAAGAGGACAGGTGAAGCCACGTGAGTACACACAGAGACAAGAGGACAGGTGAGGACACGTGAAGACACACAGAGACAAGAAGACACATAAAGACATGTGAGTACACACAGAGACAAGAGGACAGGTGAGGACACATGAAGACACACAGAGACAAGAGGACATGTTTTGTAGCCGTAAGCTAGCTTGAATGTTTATACTGAATGTTATTATACTTAATCCTAGCGTTATCCTACCATTTATTTAGTTAATTGCACTTAAATACGATATAAAATGCACGGTATAACACTCATTATACAGACAGGTGTAACACAGGTGTAACACAGGTATAACACTCATTATACAGACAGGTGTAACACAGGGTTGTGAGCGGATGTTAGCAGCTGTTGGACCGGTGTGATGCCTGCCTGCCTGCCTGCCTGCATGCACATCGCAGGACTATGCAAAAACATTGCAGACACCATTTCTTTACTGCCGATTTTAGCATCCACCCTTAAAATACTATATTGCAGGATTTTGCATCCACCCTTCAATTTCCTCTACAGACATTTCAGTCAAACGCTGTTTGCAGACTAATGAAAATGCGTCTTCTATCGTGTCTACAGAATAATAAGGACACTTAACTTTATTAAGTATACACTTCACATATTTTATCATTGCAGATTTGTCGCCAGGAATAAGATTTATACCGATGTCTGACACTTCCGCGAGGTGCAGT
This sequence comes from Labrus bergylta, assembly GCF_963930695.1. Taxonomy (NCBI): domain Eukaryota; kingdom Metazoa; phylum Chordata; class Actinopteri; order Labriformes; family Labridae; genus Labrus; species Labrus bergylta. The sequence goes on along the minus strand of NC_089195.1, from coordinate 16,294,017 downwards.
AATTAGCAGGGATGCATTTCTCGACATAACACCGGCAGTCTACGGGTTTCCATATGCTCATATTCTCTCTTTGTTATAGTAACTTTTAAAATAGCGTTAGTATTCAGTGTGATAAAGAGGTATTCTTACAGCATGACTCTGGAGACGTGGATGTCCACCGGCACTCTGCGGTCTTTGAAGGCGGTGGTGACGAAGCAGCCAAACGTTAACGCCGCCATGACGCTGAGGGAGAAAGCGAACAGAGAGTTCGCTCGGGATAAAACCGTGTTCATCTTTAACCCGGGTTAATTTATCACAAATTAATAGATTACACAGGCTGAGCGTGGACAAGGCTAACAATAATGTTAGCAGCTGGGAGTACAAACCGGGAACTCGGTCGGCGACTTCACAGTTTACATCTACTTCCTGTATGTGAGCTTCAAAATAAAAGCACGTATAATTATAATACGTAATAAAATACGTACATTTTAATAATATGACACAAACTATTTCAGGTGTTTTTGAGAAACTTTTTGAAGAACTGTCCTCCCGTCGTTGTGATGATATAATATTCTGTTGGTTCTTTAGATACTTTAACTTTTATGACTGTAGCATGTAGTTCCGTGTCTGTGTAACTTTAAATTGACAGATCAGAAACAGGAAACAGATTTAAATAATAGCGACGAGTCAGCGGAAGAACGTTTTTTTAAATAACTTTATTAATTCAAGTAAACACAACAAACCATTTATTGAATGAGCTTTTTTTTTTTTTTTTAACTCAGGAAACGAATAATAACGAATCAATCTATCAATCTGATGACGGGTATACTGCCTAGAGAGCTGTGCGCATGTGAAATTACCGGTAAGTTGCATTTGAATTATAAATGTGAAACATATTTGGTCCATGTACGAAGGACCATATTTGCATTAAAGTTGCACTACAATTTAAAATAAAGATGTTAAATGTTGTTGCAACACAGTTTTAATGTAATCTATTTTAGTTTGACTTTTTTTTGTTTATAAAATGTTCCGAAAATAAATAAATCAATAATGAATTCAAACGTTATTTAAAAAGATCACTCTGTTTGGAACACTAAGAGTTAAATTCAGACTCCATATGACACACACACACACACACACACACACACACACACACACACACACACACACACACACACACGCACACATACACACATATACACACGCACACACACACACACACACACACATATATACATACTCACACGTACACATCTGTCAAAAACATGTAACGAAGGGGGGATGTTATGTGTGGGCTGTCCACTTCAGGGACAGAAATAGCCTCCCTCGTGCACACGTGTGCGTGCATGTGAGGTGGTCACGTGCTCTAAACAGGACAAAAACAAAGCGCGCAGCCAATCACAGAGCAGATGTGAGCCATCTGCAGTGAGTCGGAGTTTTGAGACAGTCACAGGGAAATCCGTCAGTGTGGTACTGACAGCGGAGATCCAGAAAGCTGCAGTGCGTTAAACATGCCTGATGTCCCGCCTGCAGCTCCGGAGATGTCCCGGAAAAGAGGCGCGGACCCCGGGGCTCCTCCAGAGCTCTTGCCGGAGAGGAAGAAGACCTGCTGGGGGATCCTGACCAGCCAAGGTTGGTTCCGTCTGCGGGAGGGGGGGTTACAAACATTGGGTGGGTGGGGGGGGGGGGGGTCGAAGAAAACATCAGCTGAATTAAACAAAGTGATGTCATAACACTCAACTTTTTTTCAATTTTCTGGTCGCAGCCTGTCAGGTCATTGAACTCTATAATTATTTCTTATCAGCAGGAGACTGACAAGATTTACTGTATCTTGTTAAAAATTAAACATAGTACATAGTACGTTACCATTGTAAACAAGGGTTGTCATGATACCAGAAATATAAACTTAAATATGATTCTGGTAATTAAAAAACTATATATATATACCTGTTTAATACCACTGTAACAAAAATAGAAGTCCTCCTAGAAACCCAATATTGGGTAATTTCTTGTTTTTAAATGCTGCCAATGCAATTTTTTGGTGGGTTCATTCCTCTCGTTCACACCTGTCTTATGAAATAGATATAGGCTAGTTTTTTTAAGCTTCAGTACTCTTTGATACTCTTGATCATTAAAAAAACAGATTATATCATGGCATCGAAAAGTATCACCATTTGGACAATGTTGTTATGAACACAGACAGCTTTTTGGTGTTCACTGTTTTTATGAATGAATTGTTTATTTCTTGCGTATTGTTTTGTTTTTTCTCTCTGCAGCAGATGACCATAGTCTCACTCTCTCTGCTGTCTCACTGTTCTTTGATGTTTAACAATCATCCATCAGTGTAAACACTCGCTGATCACATGACCTCATTATTATGATCACATGGTTTTAAAGGTGGGGGGGGAGAGAGGAGATGCAGGTTGGATTTAAGAAAACAGTGTAAATCTCTCTGACTGTAGCTCTTTAAAGTGAATAGTTTCCATGACAGTAAAGTTAATATTTGGCAACGTTTGCCGACGTCATGTTGTAAACACCGATCCACATGGATGTTTTATAGATCAAATGATTCATCAGTTTGTCTGAGACATGATTGATTTCAAGATTTATAATAAAACTAATCAGCATATTTTCAGCTCTGAATCAGAACATAGACTTTTGATGAACAGGTTAAAAATTGATCAGAAGTTTTACAATCCCCCCTGGTTGCAGACTGCTGTTGTAGGTTGAGGTGTATTATGAAGGCATGCAGTTAGTGAGGTTGCAGACATCTGCACTGATCAATTTTATTTTAAAAGTTGGGGTCTTAAGCCTGCTCTGACTTTAATCTCAGAATTCTGAGATCCTAAAAAAAAAGTCAGAACCAAAACATTTTTTTTCAGTGGCCCTAATCTTCTTCCGTATCAGTCAGAGCTGGTGAGAGGATATCAAACTAAAATGAAAGAGAGAGAGAGAGAGAGAGAGAGAGAGAGAGAGATAATAAGAGCGAGAGACATGGATATTTGAAAGTGTTCAGGTCTCACAGGTTTTTCACAAGTCAAGTAAAAAGTGTTTTCTGTGGTGTTTGCTGTTGTTTTTTTGTTGACCTTACCAAAATGGTCGCTGTCACATACCATTGTGAGTATTTCAGGGTCAGACTGTCTAAATATGGCTGTCTCAGTGTGAGTGTGTCTGCAGAGGGGGAGAAGAATTTAAAACGTGTGTGACAGCAGAGAGTCAGAGTTAGCTGCTACACACACTGGTTTTTTAGTCCAACTGGTTCGTTAGTTAGTTAAATCTTTTGTGCTGAACCTATGCAGGCCCTTGATCAGTTAGCTGGTAGCTGTTATTTTTAGCAGTAGCTCCAGAGTGAGGGGTCACAGTCAGAGGTCTGCAGCTGGTCTCTGCAGCTCGTGTCTCTGCAGCTCGTCTCTGCAGGATGTCTTATGTCTATCAGTGGCTGGACGTGCCGTGGGGGGACGGAGATATGGGTATGATCCACACATTACACACTAGAAGGGAAAGAGGGGCAGATATGCACAGAGAGAGGCAGATAGAGGGGATAGGTATACACAGGGAGGGACAGACAAATGGAACAGAGTTGTGTCCAATGTCCTGACTTAAACACAGTCCCATCCCACCGCCAAAAGCCATATAGAGCTGCTGACACATAGAAACCCCATCTCTCTCTGTCGTTTCAGGTTCATGGGCTGATCGTTCTCCTCTTCATGAAGCAGCGTCTCAGGGTCGACTTCTCGCCCTGCGCACTCTGCTTGCCCAGGTAATAAACTCATACACACATAGATGCACATTGATACATGCACACATGGGTGACACGTGTCAAGGAGCAGCCTGTCTCTTTATTGTTTTAATTCTTTGACTGTTTGCAGCAGTCTCACATGTGGTCCAGATCAGCTCTGTGTTTCAGCAGCTCTGTGTGTTAGCAGCTCTGTGTGTTAGCAGCTCTGTGTGTCAGCAGCTCTGTGTGTCAGCAGCTCTGTGTGTCAGCAGCTCTGTGTGTTAGCAGCTCTGTGTCAGCAGCTCTATGTGTTAGCAGCTCTGTGTGTTAGCAGCTCTATGTGTTAGCAGCTCTATGTGTCAGCAGCTCTGTGTCAGCAGCTCTGTGTCAGCAGCTCTGTGTCAGCAGCTCTATGTGTCAGCAGCTCTGTGTCAGCAGCTCTGTGTCAGCAGCTCTATGTGTCAGCAGCTCTGTGTCAGCAGCTCTGTGTCAGCAGCTCTATGTGTCAGCAGCTCTGTGTCAGCAGCTCTGTGTCAGCAGCTCTATGTGTCAGCAGCTCTGTGTCAGCAGCTCTGTGTGTTAGCAGCTCTATGTGTCAGCAGCTCTGTGTCAGCAGCTCTGTGTGTTTGCAGCTCTGTGTGTCAGCAGCTCTATGTGTCAGCAGCTCTATGTGTCAGCAGCTCTATGTGTCAGCAGCTCTGTGTCAGCAGCTCTGTGTGTTAGCAGCTCTGTGTGTTAGCAGCTCTGTGTGTTAGCAGCTCTATGTGTCAGCAGCTCTGTGTGTTAGCAGCTCTGTGTGTCAGCAGCTCTGTGTGTTAGCAGCTCTATGTGTCAGCAGCTCTGTGTCAGCAGCTCTGTGTGTTAGCAGCTCCGTGTGTCAGCAGCTCTATGTGTCAGCAGCTCTATGTGTCAGCAGCTCTATGTGTTAGCAGCTCTATGTGTCAGCAGCTCTATGTGTCAGCAGCTCTGTGTCAGCAGCTCTGTGTGTCAGCAGCTCTATGTGTCAGCAGCTCTATGTGTCAGCAGCTCTATGTGTTAGCAGCTCTATGTGTCAGCAGCTCTGTGTCAGCAGCTCTGTGTGTTAGCAGCTCTGTGTGTTAGCAGCTCTGTGTGTTAGCAGCTCTATGTGTCAGCAGCTCTGTGTGTTAGCAGCTCTGTGTGTCAGCAGCTCTGTGTGTTAGCAGCTCTATGTGTCAGCAGCTCTGTGTCAGCAGCTCTGTGTGTTAGCAGCTCCGTGTGTCAGCAGCTCTATGTGTCAGCAGCTCTATGTGTCAGCAGCTCTATGTGTTAGCAGCTCTATGTGTCAGCAGCTCTGTGTGTCAGCAGCTCTGTCTTCTGCTGTAGTTTTCCCTGAGCATTTAATTCATCTTATAATAGAGTACTGTTAAAATGACCTCATGTTGTAGTTAAATATTTTACCACTAGATGGCACTGTTGTTATTTGATAGCTGTAGGTGTCAGGCATCATAATGCCTTGTCATGTTTAAAAAACAGTTTAGTTTGTGTTTATGGATTAAGATCAGCCGCCAGATTTTATTTTTAGCCGTTAATTTGTTCAGAGACAATTAGACACGAAAGGAAACACTGGAACAAACACATGATTAAGACAAATGCTGCTCGCTGATTGGGCCCATCAAGTTATGCTCTACTAGTTGATGAGATGAACCTTACGTCTCTGTGATGACCCAACAATGGCACAACTTAAGTTGTTAACTAACTAGTTTTACACTTAGGGTTTAGTTTGGACGTAACACCAGAATTTAAGACACAGAGTCTGAGATCCAGATCAGAACAGAGTCTGCACTTTCAAAGATCCAGTTTGAACTTTTACCACCTCTTTAATATAGTACAGTTAAAGTTTTATCACCTCATGTCCTCAACTTTTCACTTCCAAGTCAACATGTCACACAGTGCAGTTTTCAGTGTTCAATGAGTCCCTTCACAGCTTGTGCTTACTGTCCTGGTTGAGTAAACATATGTATGTTCATACTCTGTATGAGTTTAATCTTTAAAGTAAACAGAGGGAGTGAGACCGTTCAAACAGAAAGACTGACTGTTTCATTATCTGACTGTCTCCACTTTTCAGGGTTATCACGCCAACATCGTCACCATCGACCACGTGTCTCCTCTGCATGAAGCGTGTCTGTCAGGACATGTGGCCTGTGTCAGAGCGCTGCTCAACGCTGGAGCTAATGTAAGCTGACGTTACTCTTATCATTTTTAATATTTTTAATATTAATACCCTGTCCACTCACGTGTTTGTGTGTGGGTGTGTGTCGGTGCAGGTTAATGCAGCCACCATCGACGGGGTGACTCCTCTGTATAACTGCTGTACCTCTGGGAGTGTTGGCTGTTTGGAGCTGCTGCTGCAGAACGGAGCTCACACACATACCACACACGCACACTTCCCCTCGGCCCTGCACGAAGCCTGCAAGAGAGGTAAACACCTTAAAACAGGTTCACTCCTGACCGGTGAGATGTGAACATAATGAGGGACACATTTAACACAACGTCTCAGGGTTTGTTTACACTGAAGGTGCTTTAAGATATAAATGTTTATATCTGAGTCAGATTTTTTTTGTGCAGAGAGGTGAGGATCTTATGAACATTACAGAACAGAGGAAATAATGTGTCACCTATGTGTGCAGGTAACAGTCAGTGTGTGGAGATTCTGCTGTCTCATGGAGCTGACCCAGACTACGAGGTGTCTCACCTGGGCTCGCCTCTCTACATGAGCTGTTTACACCGACACACCGAGTGCTCCAAGATTCTGCTGCACACAGGTAAGAAGCACTTCCTGTGTTACTCCTGTGTGGCTTATATCGCATCTGTATCACATTTATTACACCTGTGTTACATGCATCACAGCTGTGCTATCTGTATCACACTGGTGTTACCTTCCTCACTGTGTTACCTGCAATACAGCTGGGTTACTTCTATCACACCTGTCTCAAACCTGTAATCACACCTGTCTACAAGCCGTGTTACCTGTATTACACTGGTGTTATCTGTCTCACTGCTGTGTTACCTGTCTCACACCTGCCTCGGAACTGTAATCACACCTGTCGCACAGCTGTAACCACACCTGGCTCACAAATGTGATCATACAGGTCTCACAGCTGTGTTACTTGCTCACACTTGTGTTAGCTGTCTCACCTGGTCTTGTCCTGTAGGCGCCAGAGTGAACGTCGGTCGAGGAGCGGACAGTCCTCTCCATGTGGCGGTCAGAGCGGGCGGAGCTGATCTGGTGTCACTGCTTCTGGAGTATGGAGCTGACGTGAACATCAGAGACGGGAACAATCAGCGTGCTGTGGAGCTGGCTGCCACTGGTGGTCAGACACAACAGCTGCTGCAGAGCTTTGAAGGTTATTGTCAAGTTGACCTATTGTGGTTATCCCCATCTTAAAACTCACCTAGAGTGTTACATTGCTTGATATTAAACATAAACATATTTTGGAGTAATCCAAGGATAAGTCTGAAGAAACGGCTCGTTCTGCTTAACACATGCGAGAGTTCCGCAAGACTTTCACGAGACAGCTTCGAGCCTCAATGAAGGCAGGTGGAGACGTTTTCATTTGCTGTTCTACCAGCTCACGAGTTCTGCCCCCCGTGCACTGTTGCACCAGCTTTGCTCAAGTTCTGTCCTAAGTTATGGTGTAAAGTCTACACTAAACCTTACATTGAAACTAGTTACGTTTTAATTTAAGTAGTGTCTTTGCTTTGTTGCACCAGGTAGTGGAGTAACTTCCAATCAGTGAAAAGCATTTTTTTATTCAGCGTTCATTTGAGTGCCTTACGGTCTCTGAAAAAAACTACCAGCTGCAAATAACTTCCATTAACTGCAGTTGATCCACAAACAGTGACGAAAATGTATTTCACATATGACAAAGCTAGCGGACCAGTTTGATTCTTTGTTACGCACCAGAGTTTCCTTAAACATCCACACCACCCAAGAGATAATGAACTACCCAACAAACAGACCAGAGTTCGCTTCAAACAGCTTTGGTGTGAATTCACCCTAAACGTAATTGGTGTGTAAACCCTTTAAACTCTCTTCAATTTAAGTTCAAAATAGGCTATGTTTGAACTTACGCATAGCTGGTGCAACCTAGTGCTGGAGGGCTTTCTGAAAGCTGGACGATCTAAGGAAAGTGGGCATGTGGGGAGGGGAGCCTTAAAGAGACAACAGCTGGAACGAAGCATTTCAGGCAGAGGCTGAAATCAGGGTTTGTACAGACACCAGTGTAAGAGAAATTTGTTTTTTGAGCTGCAAATCATGCAAAGATACTCTATAGGTTTCACAGACACACAAGAGAAAAGGTGAAAGTTAGTATCATATGGGATTAATCATAGGAGTCTTCTCTGATGTTTTAACAAAGACACCTGTCTCATGAACATCTGGATCTCCCTCTCTTTCCAGTGTCTCCGAGGACTCTCTGCCAGCTGTGTCGTCTGCAGATCAGGTCACTGATTGGTCGGTCCAGACTGAAGCTCCTCCCCGTGCTTCCTCTGCCCCCCCTGCTCACGGATTACCTGGATCACACGTAGGAAGCGGAGGGAAACACCCGCAATACAACACTAAACATGTCTTTAACAGTTTAAACACACATAAACATATCACCATGGTAACCGTGTGTTACATCATCATGGCATCACATTATGCTGTTTGTGTTTTAATGTTTAACCAGCATCACTCCTGTTTACCTGACTCTGTCAGCTGATCTCTGACCTCATACTGTCTGTGTGACATCATGTAAACGCTTGATTTATTTAATATATCTGCCTGTTTGTGTGAAGAATCAATAAATGATCAATGAGCTGACCTCAGTGAGCATCCAATCGTCTGTCAGCGGGGAGCAGAAAGAAGCGGGGCTCCTGTGGTGATGTAACAGACTGATATGAAGACTTGCCTACAGAGGTGAAAAGAGCCCTCAAAATGGAAAAAACATCAAATGTCCTCAAGGAAGTTAAACTGTCAATAGATTGTAATTCAAACTTTTTATTTATTTTTTCCCAAAAATCTCTCAGTCTCAGTGATGACCCAGACTGATAGACAGGTAGACAGACACAGAGATACACAGACTGACAGAAAGACAAACAGTCAGAGAAATACACAAACGGACGGACAGACGGACACAGACAGACAGAGATTGCAAACTCTGGCATTCTGTCTTATTTGCACAAATATATTGGCAATATTTCACTACCTTTTCTTCCCACTTCGAAGCCAATGCAGGGCCGTTTCCAGATGCGTGGCATGAGCCCTCCTTCAAAAAGTATGATTGGCCTTTTGCCATGTCAGAGGTGGGACTCTGCAAGTAGTTTTCTTTACATGTCAGTGTAGAATATTTTCTTTTGTAAGTACGTTTAGATGTTGAAAGA
>NC_089195.1:16194938-16279938 GCF_963930695.1 Labrus bergylta | reverse complement strand
TGCAGTGGTTAGCACTGTCACCTCACAGCAGGAAGGTCCCTGCTTCAAATCCCAGTCAGACAGGGCCTTTCTGTATCGATATTGCATTTTCTCCCAATACGTGGGTTCTCTCGGAGGCTTCCTCCCACATTGCATATGTTGTGTTATTGCTGTTTTCATTAAAATACGGTGTTTCCCTTTGTCACATTCTGTTTTCATTTATATGACACACGTCACAACTTTTTAGAAACGTTTTAGGTTTTAAAATATAGTTTATTCATTCATCTATTGTAGTGTCCCTCCAAAAGATGGTAGGACTCTTGAACTGATGATTTTACTGTTGATTTCGAAGCAAACGAAACCACATAAACCCCCCAAACCACTGCAAGAGCTTAATGCATTTTCCGGAGTTGCTGAATGTTAAACATGAGCTCAAAAAGAAAAGCCATTCAGAAATACTTTCACAGATGTGTTCCTGTCAGTGGTGGTCTCAATTATGTTTAAATCCTCAATTTGGTCTTACAGGAGAATGTTGCCCTGCCCAGAGCTGACCCTGTAGACCAGTTTAAGCCTGTGGTGCCCTGGCCTCATGTGGAGGGGGTAGAGGTTGACCTTCACTCCATTCGACAACAACATGGTGAGACTCCTTTTTTGATATACAAAAACACACTGCGCTCTGAGACTGCCTACACAGTACACACACTCAACATGCACACACACTCCCCCTATACTCACACTCCACCTGTGAGAAGAGGAGTCAGGAGCAGGTGTGAGATGATCTGATGGATCATATGTTCTGATGCTTTGGCTCCTGATTTTCCCTCCATCAGGGCCCAACAACCCCCAGAAAGTGGAGGAGCAGCCCAACGAGAAGCAGGTGATCCAGCAGCAGTACGTGACGTTCAGACCCCATAGTCACGCCTACACCAGCCCCGTCCTGAAGACAGGAATCCTGGGTAACTTTGAGCCTAAAGAACCAGAGCCTCCAGGGGTCCCTAATGGTCCTGGAGAGGGGGCCAAACCCTTCGTCCTGGGTCCAGAGTACAAAGACGCCGTACAGGCCTCCGTCAAAGAGTTTGGCTTCAACATGGTGGCCAGTGACATGATCTCTCTGGACAGAAGCATCAGCGACATTCGCCATGAAGAGTGAGTCACAGTGTTTACACTGTTAATAGATCAGTGTTTGTCTAAACGTCTGAATAATCATCACAGTCTGAGTATCACTATCACATCACAGCAAACATGATGAATGAAATCACGCAGGGTCAGCTACTTTTAGATAAACAATCAAAGAAAGGAAGATATTTAGTGAAAGACAAAAGGATTAATTCATGAATAATCTTTAACACTGGTGGAGTTGTCCTTCTACTAACACACGCTAACAGCTTGAGTATTTGACTGATGTATCTTGTTGCAATCATCCGTCACCCACCCACACACACACACACACATAGACGGATGTGGAGTGGGTGTGCCTGGTACACACTCAATGAACAGGTTGTGGCTAACTGGTCTGACAGATCCACATACAATTAAACCGTCACAGTGGCTTCACTTTGGTTCATAGCGCTGTAACCACACAGATTCTAGCCAGGTGTTGCATCTAAAATCCTCAAACTAAACGTCAATCAAAAAACAAGCATTTTAAACGTATTGTTCACGTCATTTTGCAGACAGAGATGACAAATCATGAAATTAAACATTAGTGATTACAAACAAAAACATGGCAACAGACACTCATTATATGTTCTGTGTGTTGGCATGTTTCTAAAGCCTAACACTTTCAAGATTTTCATAAAAATTAGAGATGTCTGAACCAAACTCCAATCAAAAAAAACCAAACATTTTTAAAGTTGTTTCTTTTTGTCATAGAGACAGACCTGGCAAATTCCGAAATTCAGACTTTTTTCTTTTTTTTTCTTTTTTTTTTCTTCTTTTTTACAAATCCTCATCATGATGTCGTTATTTCAGCATCCTTTCAGCCTGGTTATTGTCATTAAATGCGTTTATTTTAGGTTCGTAGCCCTGTAGTAAGACAGACTTCAGATGACTTGTTAGATACAATGAAACTGCCACTCGGTGGAGAAAGATGCTAGCTGGTGTCCATCAGAGAATCCTGGTACTGATCCGAGCTAACAAGTCCTGAAACTGGTACCTGGTCAGCCTCAAGGAGCTGAGGCAGCAGAGAGGTTCATCCAGACACAGTTCACAGAGGAGAAGGGAGATTAACCCAGATGAGGCCATTTTTTTCTTAAATGTTGGTGACGGGGCAAAGTCATCCAGACACCGTTAACCATCAGGTCCTAATTGACAAACTGTCTGCTTTTAACCTCTCACCGTTGGCACTCAAATGGTTTGAGTCATATTTAACTGGTAGAAGTCAACATGTTTCTGTGAACAACCAACGTTCATCAGCTCTTAATTTATGCACTGGGGTACCACAAGGATCGATAATTGGCCCACTTTTGTTTAGTTTATAATGATCTGCCGTCGGTTTGCCCTGACATCAAAACACAAATGTATGCAGACGACACCGTAGTATATGTGCACGCCAAGACAAAACATCTAGCTGCTGCCCAACTCACCAAAGCCATGAATCAGATAACCAATTGGCTAAACCGTTCATGCCTTCAACTTAATGTAAATAAAACTGTAGGAATGTTTTTCACAAAAAGACAATGTAACATTGTTTCCAATATAATAATTTCTGGTCAAAACATTAGTATTGTGCCGTAATTTAAGTATCTGGGTGTTATTATTGATTCTAATCTTTCTTTTAAAGCGCACATTAAGAAAGTGTGCAATAGGGTCAAATTTAGCCTAATAAATTTTAAATATATTAGAAATACACTAACTTTTAATGCTGCCAAACTGTTTATGGATGCCATGATTATGTCACATCTGACATGCTGTATGACAAGCTGGGGTCGAACTAGCAGCTTGTCATTAAAGCCATTAGCTACTCTCTACAAGAAAACCCTCAAAGTATTAGACCAGAAGCCTAACAGTTCACATCATTGTATTATATTAAATAACCATAAACTGCTGAGCTGGGAAGATGTTATCAAAAACAAAAACATCTGCCTGGTCTACAAAATTCAGCATAACACTGCTCATACTCCTTTGAACTCATTCACAATCCAAAATAACAGTCAGATCACTAGAAGCCCACACGAGGTGGCCAGCTATAATTTTCTGTTAGAGCAATACAAAACTGGAATTCACTGCCCACCACTATCAAAGATTTACATAGATACTCCACCTTAAAACATGGCTGTCTGACAACTATAACTGCACACATGTGTGTTTGATGTGACATAGTCATTGCTGCTGCCGCTGCTGTCTGCCTCCATGTTATGTCTTGTATGTGCTTTCAATGTGGCCTCTATGATTATTCTTGTCCCTTGTCGCCCCAGTATTGTCTTTATTGCATGAACTGCTTTGATTGTGTTTTGTTTGTGCCTGCTCCAATTGTGTGTGATATGTTGTATGTCTATTTCTTTTTCCTTTCCTTTTGCTTAGGCCTGTTGTAATTACAAATGTAATGTATTTTATTGTATTTTAAATCTTAACAATTGCATTTTAGGTTGTCTACTGACAACTGGCCGGGGACTACAGCTGGAAATTAGCCGTAAAGGCTAAAGCTGCTTCTATTACTGGACAGTAAATTAAAGGGGACTGTCCACGAAACAATAAACAAATAAACTAAATTCTTTGGGGTAAACTGAACCAGTAACTTTTGGTTGGATTTGTTTCCCTGGAGATTACAACTGTCATAGCAAACATTAAACTGGACGAATACATGTACATGATGTTTTATTTCTTACTTATTTCTTTTTTTAAATCATCAGTAAAAACCTTTTTAGATGCTTATGAATGATAATAATGCCAATAAGAAATTAGATGGATGTATTACAAAGTTTAATTCATTCTTATTGTTTAATTAAACTGCAATAGAGTTTTTAGGGGGGGTTCAACTTAACTTACTGGAGGAAGTTGAGAAGTCATATTTTCAAGGCCCCTTTGAGTTAATTGGCAATATCTTAAATTAAGAGTAGATGTGTTCACTGTATTTCTGTCTCCTTTTTTCTTTTTCTTGTCTGGAGAACCAGATAAGTACAAAGCCCCCCCCCCCCTTCCTTACTACCCTACTCTCCCCTCGCTGCATGGTAGCACATCTCGATTGGGTAGCACTCATCGTTATGAAATCTGTGCCATTTGGAAGCACGGTCTTCTTTTGATCATTTCGTTGGGTGTGTCTAAATTCACTCAAAATAACGTGAAGAACAGAGTGAAATTATAATGTGGAAGAAACATATTACCAAGTGGAAACACTATATTACTGTAATGCAATCCTTTTCATTACAATGATGAATGCAATTAATTGCAATCAATTCATTGCAAAGCCTGTCATTAATCAGATTATTTTTTAATCGGTTGACAGAACTTTTTTTGAAATATGTCTTCTGTTACCTCTAAGCCTTAGTGTGTGGTTTTCCGTAGACTTGTGCAACTCTCCACACCCTCTGCAGACACACAGCTTTGGAAACATCAGGCTGCATGTTGTAATGTAACAATCAAATCCACCCCAATGAAACAGCGTGACACAAAGGCATTAACATCACGGAGGAGGAGATTTAAATTCAAGGGTGGCTCCATAATTATAGGTTATTACAACTTTGTGTTGTGTGTGTGTGTATATGTGTTAGAGAGATCCTGCTCCCACATGCAGTACAGTCCTGAAAACATTACCTGGCTAGACTGAGGACATGAACATCTGAATCTGTTCATCCCATCTCACACACTTTGTTTTCAGACTGAGCCAGTGCAGGGGAGATCACGATAACTGGGAGAACTGGACCAGAATAAACTGTGAACCTTAATGCACACCATGTTCATGTTATAGAAAGTATATGATTTATTTATCCATAAAACATGGCAGTTTACACTGAAACCTGTCATGAAACATGAAGGTGTGATTAACCTGCACCGAGAGGCTAGACTACAATGCCACTAACCTGCTGTGTGTCTGTCCTGTCCAGGTGTAAGTACTGGCACTATGACGACAGACTGCTGACCTCCAGTGTGGTGATCGTGTTCCATAATGAAGGCTGGTCTACACTGATGAGGACGGTCCACAGTGTGATCAAGAGGACTCCCAGGATATACCTGGCTGAGATCGTCTTGATCGACGACTTCAGCAACAAAGGTCAGACTTACCTGCAGATAAATACAGAGTAGCAGAACTGGTACCAAATATAGCATTGTCAGACTGAAGTAGCATTTTCTGACTGAACCAGCAATACCCGACTAAACAGACAATGTCTGACTGAACCATTACAGTCTGTCTAAAGTGTTTAACCATGACACCGACTCACTTTTTTAACGTGGCTCTGTGGATGGTAACATAAATTTGAGTATGTGTGTGCGTGTGTGTGTGTGTGTGTGTGTGTGTGTGTGTGTGCAGCCCACCTGAAGGAGCGTCTGGAGGAATACCTCAAACAGTGGAACGGTCTGGTGAAACTGTTCAGGAATGAGAAGAGAGAAGGACTCATCCAGGCCAGGAGCATCGGAGCCAAGAAGGCCACTAAAGGAGAGGTACCCGATGATGTCACTGATGCTGCCACACACACATACACGCGCACGCACACGCACACGCACACACACATACTTGGTACAACTAGTCAGTATCATTGTGTGTATAGGTGTTCAAGAAAGAGCTGGGTCTTTAGCTTTTTCTTAAAGGTGCAAAGGAACTCTGCGGATTTAATGGAGTTTGGAAGTTTGTTCCATCACCGGGGGGGGCAGACAAGAGTCTAGTAGTTAGAGACTTGAGGGCTTGTTGTGAAGGTTGGATCAGACGTCTTTCATTGGCAGAGCATAGTGGGCCGGAACTGGATGAGTTTCAATAAGTAGGAGCCATTCTTGTCCCAGTTTTTTATAATGAGCAGCAGGGATTTAAATTTGATGGGAGCAGTAACTGGGAGCCAGTGTAAGGCAAGGAACAGCTGAGTGACATGTGCTCTTATGGGCACAAAACATGAACAGTTTTTGGTTGACGAGGGGATTTAGTTCTATTGTTGGAGTTTTACCAGACATCAACACAAACAAAGGAACACACACATCAGGTGTTTATGTGTGTCTGTCCTCCAGGTGCTGATCTACCTGGATGCTCACTGTGAGGTTGGAGTCAACTGGTACGCTCCTCTGGTCGCTCCTATATCAAAAGACAGGTAACAAACACAAACACAGATACACGTGGTACTGTTTCAATGAGTTTAGAATATCGACTGTAAATATTAATGGACGAAGCCTGAGTGACGTCAGCCATTTGTTACGTCAGGGGGCTCCGGAGGCTCATCGGCCACAGCAGCCATGCTGGAAATCCTGTCTCTAACTTTCAGACAGCCTAACGACAGGCTGAGAGCCGGAGTAACTGTTACATCGTGCCCACCAGTATAAACCCCACAAAAAGTGAGCATTAACTCCACAGAGATTGCAGTTTAGGACTAACGGATAGCTCAGTTTTAACCCACAGCCTAAACCCCAAAGAGAGCCCCACTTAAACCCCACAGAGCCCCCAGCCAAAAACCTAGACAGAGCCAGCTTGAACTCCACACAGAGCCCATTTTAAATGCCACAGGGCACAGCTTAAACCCCATGGTTCAATCTTAAACAAACAGCATGCCCAGGTTTAACCTGACAGAGAGACAATTTTTAACCCCATGGAAAACTCAGCTTTAACCCCACATCGAGCCCCTCATTAACCCCACACTGGTGCCTCTTCGATGGCGTAACATTAGTGACCAAGTGTGTGATTTTACTTGGGTTTCAGGCGTTGCTGAAGCACAAGAGGCATGGTGTGTAAACAGAAAGTGGGAGCTTCACAGATACACTTACACACATACACACTCAGACACAGAGCACGCCTCTCTGCTGGTTCTGACGTTTTACAGCCACCCTCAGTGATAGATGAATTCATCAGCTGTTTTGCCTCCATCATTTACATTGATGGCGATGTGTTACTGGGTCATAAAGGTCCTGCCTTGAACTGGCAACGTAAAGGGCCTTCTGTGTATTTTTTGTGTGTGTATGTGTGTGTGTGTGTAGGACAGTGTGCACAGTACCTCTCATAGATTATATAGATGGTAATGAGTACACCGTGGAGCCCCAGCAGGGTGGAGATGAGGACGGGCTGGCTCGGGGAGCATGGGACTGGAGTCTACTTTGGAAGAGAGTCCCACTGAGCAACAGAGAGAAGGCCAAGAGAAAACACACCACTCAGCCCTACCGGTACTCACTCTTCAGAGAGTAGACAGCATGCTAACACTCATCCCTGTTCTGTTTGTTTCTCCATCTCCACCCCTCTATCCTCCCCACGTCTTTGTGCTTTCACTGTCACTGCCGTCTGTGTCCACCTGTTTGTGTCCTGCATGTACACTTCCCCCACATCCCTTCACTCCCCATGTATCCTGTATGCATGGCCCCATCCTGCCTCTGTCAGAACGGTGTGTACGGTGCCTCTGGTCGACTCCATCGACGGACAGAAGTACAACATCGGGCCCCAGGGTGGAGGAGACGATGACGGCTTCGCTAGAGGTGCCTGGGACTGGAGCTTGCTCTGGAAGAGAGTCCCTCTAGGAGACAGAGAAAAAAAACTGAGACAGAGTCGCACTGAGCCATATAGGTACACAAAACAAACACCTCCAAAGTAGACAGTGTCACCTCAGAGACCAACAGATCCAAACTAGAGCACAACTTGTTTCTAATAATGATCCTTTAACATAACTACAATGTATAGTAAAATATGTTTCGTAGTCATGTAAAGTAACTAATAATAGTTAACTTTCCATCTCCACAATTGCCAGCTGTGAAGCTAAAGTCCTGCTCACGTGTCCTTATGATATGAGTGGGACCTTATTGGTCCCAAAAGGACAATATAGTTAGAGAATAAGTAAGGTTTTAAAATAAAATAAACAACCCAATAAAGTCCCAACGAAGCAAAGTAAAGAAATAGAACTTTAATCAAGTGCACAAAAAGAAAGATATAAATAAAATATTGAAAACTCTGCTATGGTATTGTTAATTATAGTGACAGTGGTTTAATCATAGTGACATTATTTAAGAGTATAGTGATGGTAACGGAGTGTGTAGTGACATCAATAAGGGTTTTAATGATATGAAAAGTTTAAAATAAAAAGAGAGCTATATAATTGAGTTTAACCGACTAACTAATAACACTGTTGTCACGCTGTGGGGGGAAACATCTGTCCTGACCACTTCCTCTTCTGGTCTTTAAGCTGTTCAGAGTTTAGTTTGTTGTCTTTTTGGATGTTGTCTTATTGGATGTTGTCTTACCGGTTGTTGTCTTATTGGATGTTGTCTTACTGGTTGTTGTCTTATTGGATGTTGTCTTACTGGATGTTGTCTTACTGGTTGTTGTCTTATTGGATGTTGTCTAACCGGTTGTTGTCTTAATGGTTGTCGTCTTATCAGTCTCACTCTGTGGTGTTCAGTGTTACTAACTTAAACTGCTGAGTCTTTAAACGGTATAGTACCTCTGTGAGAAATGACTGAATCCTGATCCAAACAGGGTCAGTGCTGGGTCATGGTGTCGGGTCTGTGCTGAGGGTGAACTGGGGATCGCTCTGGTGTCATTGGGTTTCTGATTGGGGCACCATCACTTCCCCCTCCCTCCCCTGAACCTTTTCATTCATCTTGTTTGTGTGTTGGTCTCTTTCTCAGCTCTGCTTTCGCTTACTTCCATGTGTTCTGATATTGTCTGATGAAGTCTGTGTGCTAACTGACAGTAATAACAGTAACTTTCTGACTGAGAGGATCTTGTTAATTAACCAGAAAAAGTACTGATGATGTTGCTGATTCTCACTGATGCATGTAAGTTTCTTTGCACTTGTTTGAGTCCTCCTCTGTGTGTATGTGTGTGTTTGTTTACACATGTATGTGTACCTGCAGGTCTCCTGCTATGGCGGGGGGTCTGTTTGCTATCGAGAGAGACTTCTTCTTTGAGCTGGGTCTGTATGATCCGGGACTGCAGATCTGGGGAGGAGAAAACTTTGAAATATCATACAAGGTACACACAGAGTACTGCAATTTATACACACCTTATAATATGGTTTCAGAGTAGTTTTTACATTCTGTACTTTAACGTGTTTGTAGATCTGGCAGTGTGGCGGTCAGCTCCTCTTTGTGCCATGCTCCCGGGTCGGTCACATCTACAGGCTACATGGTTGGCAGGGTAACCCGCCACCTGCACACGTTGGAGCATCACCGACTCTAAAGGTAGAGCGGCTCACACTGAGACACAGCTGACACATCAGCACAAGAACTTACGGATAAACATCTTAGGGCTGCTGTGTATTTTTGTCCTTTATATCACATTTTTGTTTCAAGTTCAATAAGTGTGTTTGTCGAAATGTTATGCATTGAAATTATTTTGAGTTAATATGTTTCTTCCCTTTTACATTAGACAATTAAGACATATATCAAAAAAGGATGACCCCTTTAAATGACCAGAGAATACAATTAATTTTAAATGTCATATCAAATGTAAATTTTCACCCTTTCAAATTTTTTTCAAGTTTTTAAAGCTGTTCAGCCCTTTTAAAAAATGCTCCTCGCTATGTAGAGCAGGAATTATAGGGCCTCAATGTTGGTGCCAGGGCCCTGAAAAAAATCAACGTACAATACTATGTATACGTGTTTGTCTCTGAACAGAACTATGTGCGGGTGGTGGAGGTTTGGTGGGATGAATATAAGGACTTTTTTTACGCAAGTCGGCCTGAGACTTTGACGCTGGCTTACGGAGACATCAGTGAGCTCAGACGATTCAGGTAAGACAGTTTTTAATATGATCAATTCTTTATGCTCTTCCAATCCCACTGTTTATTCCCTCTGAGTTTAGCAGTTGTCACTTACCTGTCTTAGACATACTGACACAGTTAACCAGCATTAGTCCATTCTAATTGTTAGGGCCAAATCTTCACAATGTGACTGTTTCTAAAAAAAAAAAAAAAGCCAAAGGCAGACCTTGGCAGCCTTAGAGACAGATATACAGAGCATGCTAAGAGTAGAGCCACTACTTGCATCTAAAGGAGTCAGTTGAGGTGATTTATTATTTGCTTAAGATCCTCTTGGGAACCACCCTTTGGAGGTCTTCTGGCAATGTCAATTTGAAAGGAGACCCCAGGGTAGACCCAGAGCTGACTGGAGGGATTCTATATCCCATCTGGCCTGGGAACGCCCTTGAATCCCCCTAGTAAGATAGAATTCCCTCCTTTTACAAGGTCTGCTTTCATAAATCAATGTTGTATTACTTGTTAACTTGTTTTATATAAATATATTATTACTGTAACTTTCCTGTTATTTTTGTGTTTCATCGTCATCAGAGAGGAGCATCGCTGTAAGGGCTTCAAATGGTTCATGGAGGAGATCGCATATGACATCCCACTGAATTATCCCCTGCCTCCTAAAAATGTGGAATGGGGGGAGGTAAGAACACACGCACACACACACACACAAACCCACTTTTGTGCACACACTGTGTTTGTTTCAGAGTTGTGTTCATCATGTTTTCACTGTGTGTAGATCCGGGGCTTAGAGACCAGTTACTGTATCGACAGTATGGGACACACTAACGGTGGAAACGTGGAGATCGGACCCTGCCACAGGATGGGGGGAAACCAGGTACTGACCCACATGGAGCTTCTATTCTGGTTTGTACCAGCCTAACAAACAGCAGAGCAGTTCCAGTCTATGTGATTCACTTTTAGATAAAGGAAATCTCTAACATTCCTGTAGGGAGGGGCTCTTTGTTACTATCCATATCACATAAACTTCAGCTTTTAATTTGAACAGTCCCTCGCTGAGTCAGGAGGAGAGGCCGACTTTAAATGATTCTTCAACAAAAGAAACCAACACATCCTTCTCTTTCAGATTCATGATTTATGTAAAACAGGCACATCTGATCCACGACAACCACACCACCACATCCTCCCTTTCTTCTCTTTAAACGTCTCTGTGTTTTTGAGACTGAGAGCTAAGTTTGTCTCACTGTGTGTCTGTGTGTGTGTGTGTGTGTGTGTGTGTGTGTGTGTGTGTGTGTGTGTGTGTGTGTGTGTGTGTGTGTGTGTGTGTGTGTGTGTGTGTGTGTGTGTGTGTGTGTGTGTGTGTGTGTGTGTGTGTGTGTGTGTGTGTGTGTGTGTGTGTGTGTGTGTGTGTGTGTGTGTGTGTGTGTGTGTGTCTAGTTATTCCGGATCAATGAGGCTAACCAGCTGATGCAGTACGACCAGTGCATGACGACAGGAAAAGAGAACTCAGGTGTCATCATCACACATTGTGAGCGGAACCAGTACACTGACTGGAAGTACTTCAAGGTAACACACACTCATACACGTATACACACACACACACACACAGATCAGTACTGAACAATACCTCACTGTGTTTTTTTTTCTCTCTACTTTCAGGATATGAATCGGTTCACTCACGTGCCAACAGGTAAATATCTGCTCTGTTATTACTACATTTATTCTAATTTGTCATCATCAGTGACATCATGTTAGCAAAAATGATGAAGTTACCTCTGACAGTAGTTGTCAGACTGCTGATGTCCTATGTGTATGTGATGTGTGTAGTAATGTGCATTGTGTCTTTGTCCCAGGGAAGTGTCTGGACCGCTCCGACATGCTGCACACAGTGTTCATCTCGGACTGTGACACCAGTAAAACCAGTCAGAAGTGGGAGATGAACAACATTGTGGCTGTGTGACCAACTGGGACTCAGACATGAAGGCCGGGTGTAAAACACTCCTATTAGACTGTGATCCTGGTCTCACACACACACACACACACACACACACACACACACACACACACACACACACACACACACACACACACACACACATGCAAGTAACACTCTTGCTGGTCTGAACTGGACCCTTACTGGTCTCTTATCTGTTGATTTGGGCTCTCAGGTGTTTCAAATTTTCTCACTTTGATTTAAATTACTAAACCGTCTATTCTTTTAGTCCCCTTATCATACTCACTCACCTCACTAACCAAAGAGTCCTTTCTATTGGTGGAGGAGCCAGTCACATCATTAATGTGGTAACCAGGCAGACCGCATCAGGATGTTAATGTTGAAGAGAAACTCTCAGATGAGACTGACCTGAGCAAATCAAAGTCCTGCTTTGTTAAATTCATCATTTAAAAAATCAATATGTTTACCTGATCAGACTCTATCAGTCAGAGAGCATGAACTTTATCTGAGAACAGAGCTAGTAAACACATGGACAACAGACACACTGTGAACTCTGAGAAACTGAACTATAATTTTTTATTCTCAGAGACATTTTCATTATTCCCACTTTAAAGGGTCTCCTCTCTGTGGACCACAAACAGAGGTTAACCTGTGCTCACACTTCTCTAAACTCTCTGATCAGTCTGATAGACAGAAGACAAACCCCTCAGTTTGCCACGTCTGACACCAGCCCTCCTTCACATCAGAAACACTAACTTTACTCCTCTGATTGACTCCAGTTCTTTCGATTGATCAGCTCCCACAGACTGTGATGTTTGTGTGAGTGAGGAGGACTCCTGCCTTATGACAGACTGATGAAGGTTCAGTATCTGACCAGCTGACTGTGACTCAGCCTGATGATAATAAACACTGTGTTGTTTTGAGGGTTTGGGCTGATACGACAACACATGAAGAAAAAGTGACTGTTTGTGGGAGGTACAGAGGCTTTGGTGTGTGGACGATCATGTATGCAATGTTTTGTACAATGTAAATAGATTCTTTGTAAAGACGCTAAATCATTTTGTGAAGGGGCCTGAATGATGTAAATATTTAACTTATAGCAGAGATTTAATATTTGGGGGGTGATGGAGCAAATAAACACCTGATTTTTACAGCTCACGCTGCCTCCTGTCTGTTACTGTGAGTCAATCACTGCAGTCTGACACAGAAAGACTGAATTTAAACCTTTTAAAACATTTTAAAGCAACAATCTGTAACCATGACTTGTGACCTGACTTTTTTGCAGTGATGCTTACAGCCTAATTTTCACCCAAAACATTTAATACAGTAAGGGCCTGATTTACTAAGCTCCCAAGTAAAGAGTACTAAATTGCGTGTTCATTCCAAAAACAATTGCACGTTTGGTTCGTGTGCGATTTGCGGGTGATCTAGTAAGAAAATTTGCGTGAATGACACCAGGTGCAAACCTTGTGGAGGCGGTACTATTTAAGTTAGGTTTTTGCGTCATGGGGAGTTTGGACAGAAAGCAGGATGACTGAGCGCAAAATAGGTATCAGTGGAAGAGGCAAATAAACGTACAGTATTTTCGAGTTATAACAGATAAAACTGAATATTACATAAAGCAAATTTGGCTTATAAGAAAACCTCGGCATTAAACAGGGCCTCTCTTTTCTTCCCTCCATCTTTTGAAGATGAATTGTCATACATTGTGCAGGAGGTGCGAGCTGTGGCGCAACACTCGGCACATTGTTGCGTACAAGACAGCTGGCCAGTGCTGTGTCTGACCGGACATAATACTCTGGCAAGAGGTATCCAAGCGTAGCAGCAGCAGACTGTAGAGAGAGGAGAGCACCAGAGGGCACGAGCTGGGGGAGAGACGCGCAGCCTGAGAAAAAGGAAATTCCCAGTTTAAAATATAATGTTGGCGAAATGAGGGAAATAGGAAGAAGTGAATGTCAATGTTGAAAATCTTTAGGCTGTGGATGTTTTATTGGCTGTAAATAGGCAACAATTATAAATAGCAACATTGACTCTGCAGAAACAGGCAAAGGTGGATGCTATTGTCCTGGAACAAATCTCCCTTTGAAAGCAAACAAGTGGCAACCTGGCCATTGGTGTACTAGGGCCCCCTTTCAAAATAGGCTATTTACATAGATCTCTCAAAGAGAACATAAAAGACTAGTGTGTTGTGTTCTGAGGAGGGAAACTCTTTCACCACGCCCTGTGGCCCTGGCAGGCACATAGCCCTGAGGCTGGAAAAGTTAGGGACCGTCAATAGAAGGAGAAGGTTTGATCTAGTTCCACCTTGATTATTGACATCATAGACAGCATAGCTGAACATGCCTGCCTCCCTTATAAGGCAGGAGTCTGTGGCACACCCAGTTTATATCCAAAAGCTTGAGCCCATCAGTGTTATCTGTGAATTTGAATTCAATACAACGCTTTTTTGTACTGCCATGATAACCCCAACCCCACCCAGAAGTGTACACCGGTCACTACCACCTCACAGTGTTATGCCCTCATTCAGATAGTGCTGCAAGGTAAGGAGGCATTGGCTTGACATTTTGACCTTCTTGGACCTCCTTGACCTTGGATCTCAAAGTATCATAATATATTTGTCCAAACTAGGAATTTCCCAATGGCAACACTGATGTTGCCACCTGAAGTTGTATTCCAACATCCTGTTCTTTTGAAAACAGAGAAGAATTGCACTGCTGTGTGTACTGATTGGGGGAGGCCCACTGATGGCAAAAGTCCATGGTAATACAGTAAACTCCACTGTTTGACTGGGTGTGACACACATTTTGTGATGATTGGCAGTGAGGCTCTGTCTTATCTTGATGCAAGTTTCGAAATGTCAATGCACACATTATCTGAAGCTTGTAACACCAGCAAGGCCAGCCTGGGTATTTGCTAACAGGTGGAGTCAAAAGAACAAGAAGGAGCTCCTGTTTGACAGCAAACACCCAGACATACCTCCTGGATCCTTGACAGGACACGAACCCAGGGACCAGGATCAGGATCAGTGTGAATCTGTCACTGTTAGCTAGTCAGACCAAATCGTATGAGAGCAGACAGATGAGATACAAATTAACATCATCCTGCTAGAGTTCAGACGTCTTATTAGAGAATCAGGATTATTTACGTTGCTGTTTTCAGCTTTGTGTTCAAACTCACAGCAACACATAATCGCAGTTAGTTTGTTAGCAGATGATTAGACTTTATGAGGAGCAACAGCTAGCAGCTAACCTAGCTTAGCTCATTCTGTTGTTAGCTTAAGTATGAGGCTGAAGGTGGGCTTTCTCCTACGGTCTATGCTGGTCATATGGTTATTTGTGGGTCTGAAGGTTCTTTGGTCTGCTCTGTCAATCAAAGCAGGGAAGGAAAACCCTTTTGGAAAACAGGTGAGTTAATTTAGTTAATTTTGTTCTATAGTGACTCTAAGTAAGTAACAAGTGTGCTCATGATAACTGATGACAGAAGACTCTCATTCACTGTTAGCTAACTGGTAGCTTGTTGTCATGGAGATTTACTCTCGCTAGATGCTCTGATATCTTTGTATGACACCAGCAGACGCATTTGAACCCAGGACCCCCTTGACCGATTCTCTTCAACTTATGTATGCTTCCACTTGGTAATATCATGAGGAAACATATCAATTTCACTCATACTCAACACTCATACTTTTGAATTGTTATGCAGATGATACTCAACTCTACGTATCAAGCCTGATGGCCTAATCAGTTATATAAACTAGAAGCATGCATTTAGGACATTAGGACCTGGATGACCAGACATTTTTTGGAGACAAACGTTATTGTGCTTGGCCCTTAACACATCTGAGATAATTTTTCTAATGATACAATTGTACTAGATGGCATCAGGTTGGCATCTAGCACCACTGTTAGGATTCTAGCAGTTCTTTTTAATCAAGATATGTGCTTTAACTCAAATAAAACAAATTTCAAAGACGACTATTCGACATTAGTAATATATCTAAAATTAGGCAGATCCTGTCACAAAACGATGCAAAAAACAAGTTAATGCATCTCTTACCTTCAGATTTGATTAATTTAATTCTCTTTTATCAGCTGTCCTAAAATCTCTAAAGACAATTCAGCTGGTACAAAACGCTTCAGTTTATGTACTGACTAGAACTAGAAAAGGAGATCATTACTCCCGTATTGGTTTCGCTGCACTGGCTCCCTATAAAATCTAGAATATGATTTATTTTTTTTCTTTTCACCTTCAAAGCCCTTAATGGCCAGGTATTATCTGATCTTAAAGAGCTTATAGTGCTATATTACCCTTCGAGAACATTACGCGCCCAGAATGCAGGCCTGCTCGTGGTACCTACAGTGTCTAAATGTACTATGGGAGATAGAACCTTAAGTTATCAAACTCCTCTCCTTTGGCATCATCTACCAGTTAGGGTGTGGGAGGCAGACATCCTCTGTACTTTTAATTGTAGGCTTAAAACTTAACTTTTTGATAAAGCATATAGTTATGGTTACTCACCATATATCTTCCTTGGAGCTCTGTGAGCTCCCTAGTCTCCTAGGTTCCTCTGGTATGTCTGTGTGGAAGGCCTGCTGCTGTGGATTGCCCCTCCCGACTCCAAATGCTACAACTATTAATATCAGCCTTACATATATTGTCATTATTATAAATATTAAAGTAAATATTGGAGCTGCTCAACTTCAACCTCTATAATTAACATAATCAGTCCTCCCCATTTTATCATCACTACAGTTGCTAATATTGCTATTGTGTCATACTCAGCTTTTACTGATAATACTACACATATACAAAAACTGTCGTCAATATTGTGCTTTGCCTCTGTGCAATGTCTGTCAGCACCTGTGTGTCCCATCAGACTCAAAGCTGATCATTTGCACTTACTGACATTGTTTTCTTTTTTCTAAATCCTTGCTTGTGTTGTACTTAATCTGTGATGTATGTCGCTTTGGATAAAAGCGTCTGATAAGTGAATTGTAATATTTTAGAATTGTATACTTTTACCATTATTTCTGACTTTGTAGCTATAAATCAATCTTTTACATTGTTGTTGTTGTTGCTCTGTTAGTCTCCCACAAGACCAGAACAGTTTCGGGAGATGGCTGCCCAACACGAGTCTATTTTTGCTCGAGGTTTCTGTCTCTGAAAGGACGTTTTTTCTTGCCACTGTAACTTTGTTAAATATTGCTTAGTGCTGCCGTGCTCATGATGGATTCATGTTGGGTCTTAATATAACAAAGAGTAAGGTCTTTTACCTGCTCTTTTGTACAGTGTGTGTTGAGATAAAGTGTGTTATGAATTGGCGCTATACAAATAAAGATTGATTGATTGATCTGAATGTAACATTACTCCCTCTCTGTTAACACGTTTTTATAGTTTCAATCATGAATATGAAAGAGAAGAAATGTTTTCCAGCAAGTTGTTCACATGAACTACAAAAAGCTAATTTGAAAAAAATCTATACTTATAAAATGGAAATAAATATTTAAAAAAGTCTAAATAGGAGCATAGCTATGTATGTTAAGGTGCTCATTTAAATTACTGATTCTATAACAGCTGATGTCTTCTGGATTTTCACATCAGACTCCAGATCTAGGTATAACTGACAGTTCAATCATGACAAAAAGAAAGTAGATTATTATAATGTCTTATTTAGTTGGCAGTTCAAACATCCAGTAGATAGATGGATAAATACTATCTGCCTGTAATGCAGTGTGAATCCTGTACCCGCCTTCCAGTCAGTGACCTGGCCGACTCTTAGTTCACCTTTCCTGCTGACTCTCAGCCTGACTCCCCATATTCCGTCATGCAGAGCTGCTCTAAAGTCTTCTGTTCTTGCTGAGTTGATGAAAATCACTTCAGGACAATTAAGACGAATTATCTGTCTGTGAGTAAAGAACTGAAAGAGAAAGAGCGTCACAACCCTACAACCCAAGACTGGCCTCCTGTGCAGCCCTCCCCTGGTACGTTGTTCCTGCATCCTGTCTGTTTTCAACAGATCCTCAGTTAACACAGCAAACCCCAGAGTGCAGGTCCTGCTACTTTTGCAGGCGAGATAGAGACCTTAGCGTGGAGAAGATCCTTTGGATCAAAATGATGCACTTAATGAAGTTATTGCTCATTGGGAGCTGAACAGAACAGTGTGCGTCCCCTTTTTTCTGCAAGACAGAGACCATGTGCCCTTGGCCAACCCATGGTTCATTCTACCAAGAGGCTCCAGCTCACTGGTCTACCCCTGGCCCTCTCCTGGATCGGTTTCATCCATCAGTTCAACCTTCTGTAGAGAGGCTCTGCCTGATTGGTCATCCTCCCATGAGGTTCTACCCATTTGGTCAACCTCTTGCCAATCCTTAGGAGATGCTCCTTTCAACAGGTCAAGCGCCTGATTTCTCACCCCTGCCTTGCTTACAGACCACCTGAGGGGAAATGCTGGGTCCCTGTCCTGCCTCCAGGACTTTTTTTTTACCAGTTTTTCTAGACCTTGTTGTATGTTTTTAAAATATGTTTTTGCCTGAATCCCATGAACTCTATAACCTCAAGATTTTAAATGTGCCTTGAGGTAGCATTGAGCTTCTTACAGTCTGATTCAAGGTCCCCTGTGGTTGTATTAAACCCATAGTGTTGTATACTAATAAGTTAATTATGTTTAAAGCGTCAGTTTGGTCTTACAGGAGGATGTTGCCCTGCCCAGAGCAGACCCTGTAGACCAGTTTAAGCCTGTGGTGCCCTGGCCTCATGTGGAGGGGTTGGAGGTCGACCTCAACTCCATCAGACTCAAACATTGTGAGACTCCATCTTGAACATCCATAAACACACTGACTGCATTCACACTCCACCTGTGAGAGGAGGAGTCAGGAGCAGGTGTGAGATGACCTGATGGATCATATGTTCTGATGCTTTGGCTCCTGATTTTCCCTCCATCAGGGCCCAACAACCCCCAGAAAGTGGAGGAGCAGCCCAACGAGAAGCAGGTGATCCAGCAGCAGTACGTGACGTTCAGACCCCATAGTCACGCCTACACCAGCCCCGTCCTGAAGACAGGAATCCTGGGTAACTTTGAGCCTAAAGAACCAGAGCCTCCAGGGGTCCCTAACGGTCCTGGAGAGGGGGCCAAACCCTTCGTCCTGGGTCCAGAGTACAAAGACGCCGTACAGGCCTCCGTCAAAGAGTTTGGCTTCAACATGGTGGCCAGTGACATGATCTCTCTGGACAGAAGCATCAGCGACATTCGCCATGAAGAGTGAGTCACAGTGTTTACACTGTTAATAGATCAGTGTTTGTCTAAACGTCTGAATAATCATCACAGTCTGAGTGTCACTATCACATCACAGCAAACATGATGAATGAAATCACGCAGGGTCAGCTACTTTTAGATAAACAATCAAAGAAAGGAAGATATTCAGTAAAAACACAAATATAAATTCATGAATAATCTGTTGCACTTGTGGAGTTATCCTTCTACAAACACAGAGTGTTTGACTAATATATCCTGCAGCAAACATCCTTCACACACACACACACGGATGTGGGTGTGTCTGCTACACACTCACTCACTCACTCACTCACTCACTTACTCAGTGAACTGGTTTGACAGTCTTGGATAACACAGGTGGATCAGTCTTCACCTCCAGCAGAGACGTTCTGATATTCTTTATCACTGGTGTAAAGCTAAGATAATGTTAGCAGCAGCTTGGCTCATGGCTCCTCCTTACGATGAGCAGGTTAATCTGCACAAAAGCAGGACACAGTACGACATACCTCAGGTTTGGCTAACGCACTACCTAGTTCAGAGACACTGATTTATATACAAAGCTGCTGGACCAGGACTGTGGGTTGTTTTCTTTCCTCACATGATAATTAACCTGAGATCTGTTTTTCTTCTTCTTCTTCTTCTTCTTCTTCTTCTTCTTCTTCTGTTATTGCTGTGACAGCTGATGTTGTGAAGAAGAAAAAGCGAATAGATTTTTGTGGGGGACATAAAATCATGTTATTGACATGTAGCATTGGTTGATATACCTGAAATCACATTTTATGCTGTATCAGTTTTTCTGATGTTTCTCACCTGTCCAGGTGTAAGTACTGGCACTATGACGACAGACTGCTGACCTCCAGTGTGGTGATCGTGTTCCATAATGAAGGCTGGTCTACACTGATGAGGACGGTCCACAGTGTGATCAAGAGGACTCCCAGGATATACCTGGCTGAGATTGTCATGATCGACGACTTCAGCAACAAAGGTCAGACTTACCTGCAGATAAATAAAAGTAGCATAAATTGTACAAAGGATTTATCATCCAGCAATGTCTGACCGAACCAGCAATATCTGATAAACTAGTACAGTCTGATTGAACCATTAATAACTGACTAAACATAAAGCCAATTCTTGACTGAACAAGCAATATCTGACTGATATAAGATGTGTGTGAGTGCAGCCCACCTGAAGGAGCGTCTGGAGGAATACATCAAACAGTGGAACGGTCTGGTGAAACTGTTCAGGAATGAGAAGCGAGAAGGACTCATCCAGGCCAGGAGCATTGGAGCCAAGAAGGCCACTAAAGGAGAGGTACCCGATGATGTGACATCTTAGGTCTCAGTTCTGCCCCTCCTACACTGTGATTGGACGGCTGGGTTTAAGATTACAGCAACCAGCGCGCCAAAGTGCTCAGTTCAGAAAGGAAACTCAACCTGTGGTAACACTGGCTAACGTTGGTGTTTGTATCCCTTTTAATGGATTTTCAAAAAGATAGATAAAGTATTCCCATTGTAGAAGAGAAATATGCTAAATAAAGAAGACATGTTTTTATGGACATATAGGATACATAAAGGGATATTAAACACCTGGATCCGCAGTCCCAGACATGAGCAGCAGAGCTGAGTATGTGGGTTGAGCCCATGAGAAACTTGCCAAAATTTTAGACATTGAGCCCCATATAGCTGGAATGGAATAATCCTTGTGTCAGAAAAAGTTGCTTTGAGATTGGTAGTCGAATTAAAGTCTTTCAATGAAGTGTCAAATATTTGACTATTCGAGGTTCCCCCTAAAACTGAGTCAAAATATCTGAGAACAAAATATAATTTTAAAAAACTACTCAAAGAAACTCTGGAGTCGCTGAAAGTTTGACTAAAGACAAATAACCATTGCATTTAATATGAAGTATACAACTCATTCTACAAGACAGACAAACTGGGTTTTTAGCCTCTACACTGTACTGTTTTCAAGGTGTTAATCTACCTGGATGCTCACTGTGAGGTTGGAATCAACTGGTACGCTCCTCTGGTCGCTCCTATATCAAAAGACAGGTAACAGATATTGTGTGTGTGTGTGTGTGTGTGTGTGTGTGTGTGTGTGTGTGTGTGTGTGTGTGTGTGTGTGTGTGTTCAGGAGAATGAGCAGAATGCCTCTGAAATCGTAGAGGAAACATTGACTTCATTACCACCGGGACACGCCCCCTCAGTCGGACAGAATGAAACATGATTGCTTTAAGTATGGGAAACAGCAAAACAGGCGATTATCTGCTGTAATTAAGGTCATTTGGACTCCACACAGATCCCTACAGGTTACTAAAGAGACGGTAAACAGTGGACATTATTATGTGGCCAAAAATCATGTTTCCTGACATTTTTATGTCCCTCTTTTAAAGCAGGGGAAGTTCACAAAGCAAATCCTTTTGGCACTCAAAAGGTTGGTTAGATCAGCGATGGATATGAAACTTATAAATAATAAATAAAGCTGGACTGTAGTCAGGGACAGAGATCCACTTTCTCCTAATTGCAGTGAGGAATTTAGCTTCCGTAGTGTGTAAAAAGATTGCCTCAGTTTCTGTGGAGTATGGAGTATGATTGAGCTAGAAATACATTTTCTTTGTTAACTCATGTTTTCTGATCCAAGCTCTGAGCACACTCACAGAAAAGGGGTCGATTTATGGTCATTTGCAGCTTCTTTCAGCTTTCTGCTTCAAACTGCTATGATGAGGAGTGATGATGAATGAAATTTTAAATAAACAGAGCCTAATGGTACTCACTCTGCAGAGAGCTAACAGCAAGTCCCTGTTCTTTTGTGTCTCCATCTCCGCCCCTCTATCCACCCCACTTCTCTGTGCTGTCACTGCTGTCTGTGTCCACCTGTTTGGAACCTGAATGTACACTTTCCCAACATCCATCCACTCCCATTATATCCTGTATGCATGGCCTCACCCCGCCTCTGTCAGAACGATGTGTACGGCGCCTTTGGTCGACTCTATCCTGGGTACGACTTATAGCATCGAGACCCAGGGTGGAGGGGACAAGGACAACTTTGCTAGAGGTGCCTGGGACTGGAGCATGACATGGAGGAGAATTCCTCTGACAGACAAAGAAAAAGAAAGGAGAAAGACGCGCACTGAGCCATACAGGTACACAAAACAAACATGTCTGATGACTGATGTTGACAGGGTGGACTCGGACAAACAGATCAAAACTAGAGCACAACTGGTATCTAATATTTAAACCTTTAGCATAACTACAATGTATAGTGAAATATACTGTATTATGTAGTCATGTAAAGAAACTATGTCATCAGCTCCCCATTTCCTAATTTGCTGCTGTGAAACAGTTGTCTCATGTGGTGGAAATAAAAGAGCTGTGGAAGGCAGGAGGAATTATAGTTATATAGATTATATAGATCTTTATTTAGAAACATAAAAATCGTTTTTTTCGGCAAAGAAAAATATTTAATTATTAAGTTCATAAATTATTAGATTAGATATACTTTATTTTCCCCAGGGGGAATTTTGCATTATGCAAAAGTGCAGAGAAAACACACAGCTTTGTGCAACTTACATACAATAAAACAACACAGCATAGTAAGACGAAGATGTATTTACCAAGTTGATATGGTCTGTGTGGATTTACCCATGAACTAAATTTGAGATATTTGTTTACACATGTATGTGTACCTGCAGGTCTCCTGCTATGGCGGGGGGTCTGTTTGCTATAGAGAGAGACTTCTTCTTTGAGCTGGGTCTGTATGATCCGGGACTGCAGATCTGGGGAGGAGAAAACTTTGAAATATCATACAAGGTACACACAGAGAACTTCACTTTATACACACCTTATAATAAAGTTTCAGAGTATTTTTCACATTCTGTACTTTAACGTGTGTGTAGATCTGGCAGTGTGGGGGACAGCTGCTCTTCGTGCCATGCTCCCGGGTCGGTCATGTTTACAGAATGGAGGGATGGCAGGGTAACCCCCCGCCTGCAAACATTGGATCATCACCGACTCTGAAGGTAGAGCGGCTCACAGTGAGACCAGTGGTGAAAGGTGGTAACAACAGGCAGGGAACAGGCTATTATGACGGTCCCTTGGGATCTTACAGTTCAATGTGTAACCTTGGTTACTTTTGTATTTGGAAAGTACAGAGGTCAAAGAGAAAGCTATTTGAACCATGGATTATGATGGCGCTGTGACTGTCAAAGTTCTGACACGTGACAACAAGCAGCTGAGATTCAAAAGAGTCTAAAATTTAGTGAGCTTTGCATCCGTTTCCTCCTGTTCTTTTCTCTCCTGCCCTTTTTGCAACCGCTTCTCTGTTTGAATGGCATGACTGCTGGCTTGGCTTGCCTTGGTGTGTTCAGCTTATTAGACTTGCTAGATGTTGCGCTTTAACTGGCCGGAGTCTTGCTGTCTTGTCACATGATTAAATAGAGAATTAAGATTGGACAGCGACATACACACTTCCAGAAGCCGCACTGTCTGCACTGCCTATAGTTACACCCTTGGCTGAGATTTACCTGCAGCTCACAGTGAGACACACACAGACAGAAGTCAACTCATGACAAAAACAGAAATGTTAAGGGCAACATTTTGGAGCAGGAACAGGTGGACTGTAAGCTGGGGGCCAGGCAGGGGTTCAAGTGTCCAGCAGGGAAGTATGCACAGGATGCACACAAAGTAACAAGTGTGGCGACACAGTGAGAATCTCTGAGCAACCACAGGTAAGAAGACAGGAACCCCCCCCCCCCTTTTTGTGTCGCCAAAACATCCAAGGGGACAGACCGACAGGAGATTGAGGAAATGACCCGTACCATGATGCGGCAGGTCAGAGGCAACTGGTGATCACTCTGAGGAGGAGTGCTGGAGAGTCTTGCATGACTTTTCTAAGAACAATCTGGCAATGAGTGACTGAGCAGGAGGCTTAAATACTGGCTTAATGAGCTGGTTGATGAGTTGGAAGTGGCTGGCAAGTAGAGTGGGACAGAGGTGAGGAGAGTGTAAAATTACTGAGAGAAGCTTAGCCATGGAGCAGACTGTGACATCATTGATGTGCTCATGACATTATGAATTGTATGAATTGTATCAGTCCTTGGTTTGGCTGTGGTTGCATTTCATTTTCTTCACTAATGTTGTGAATTTGATTAATCAAAATGTTTTTGTGTTGTTGTTTTTTCTGTCTTGTTTTGCTTGTATGGACCTCAGAATAGTTGCTAACAACTAATGGGGATCCAATGTAAATAAATAAATCATAGGTGTTAGATATTGTTGGCTTTTTGCAGATTTCTGTTTGCTTTCATGAATTACATTAAATTGTGTGTGTCTGTGTGTGTGTGTGTGTGTGTGTGTGTGTCTGTGTGTGTGTGTGTGTGTGTGTGTGTGTGTGTGTGTCTGTGTGTGTGTGTCTGTGTGTGTGTGTCTGTGTGTGTGTGCGTGCGTGTGTGTGCGTGCGTGCGTGTGCGTGCGTGCGTGTGCGTGCGTGCGTGTGCGTGCGTGCGTGTGTGTGTGTGTGTGTGTGTGTGTGTCTGTGTGTGTGTGTGTGTGTGTGTGTGTGTGTGTCTGTGTCTGTCTGTGTGTGTCTGTGTGTGTGTGTGTGTGTGTGTCTGTGTCTGTGTGTGTGTGTGTGTGTGTGTCTGTGTGTGTGTGTGTCTGTGTCTGTCTGTGTGTGTCTGTGTGTGTGTGTGTGTGTCTGTGTGTGTCTGTGTGTCTGTGTGTGTCTGTGTGTGTCTGTGTGTCTGTGTGTGTCTGTGTGTGTCTGTGTATTTGAACAGAACTATGTGCGTGTGGTGGAGGTGTGGTGGGATGAATATAGGGACTACTTTTATGCCAGTCGTCCTCAGACTCGGGGGCTGGCCTACGGAGACATCAGTGAGCTCAAACGCTTCAGGTAACACACAAATATTATTAGGATACAGATTCATTCTGTATACCCTTTAAATGAAACCTCTAAAAGTCTTTCGTTTTTTTTACCGGTTACTTGTCTGAAGCCCCTCCCTGTTGGGTGAGCCATGTTTATAACATCTTAGACAAACAGACACAGTGTAAGAGCAGTTCAGGAACAACTGTCTTCTCAGATTTTTGAATCCGAATCTTGTCAGTGGCTTATGGTTAGGTCTTCTTCACAATGTTGGTGAGCCAGCATGATGCGCGGAACGTGCTAATAGATGAGTTTAAGGAAAAAAACAGTGACCTTTTAGCAAAGAGCCCTGCAGCCCCCACAGTTTGAGCTACTGTAAGTGTCAATGTGGAGGTGATAAGGCAGTCCCAACAACAGTTTTTCCCATTGCTGAAATGTAAGTACAGGGAGCCTGTTTATTTTTCTGTTCCTTGTGGGGGGGGGGGTATTGTTATCAATACAACTACATTTCTTGTAATTCTGGGCCACTGTTCTCTCTTATTCAGACTTTTGATTAGGGGTTACTGATTGTTAATAACTGTCATGTTTGCTGTGTTTGTGTTTCCTCCTCATCAGGGAGAAGCATCGCTGTAAGAACTTCAAGTGGTTCATGGAGGAGATCGCATACGACATCGCTTTACGCTTTCCTCCACCTCATAAAAATGTGGAGTGGGGGGAGGTAGGAACACACAAAAACATGTACATAAGGTTGTCAACATTCTTGATACTTCAGTACTTTTTGATACCGTATGTTTTAAAAAGGATACAATCTCCTTTATTTTACTGATCGATAGTATCAAAACCTATTGAAACTTTAAATAAAAACTGTTGCAGTCTATTTCATAAGACGTGTGTCGGAGAGGAATAAATGCAATAAACTCTTACATTTTTGCAAGCAAAAACTCCAGCAGTCTAAATGCACCAATTCATTGCCAACCTTTTCCAGGTTTCCATTTTTGATACTTTAAAAACAAGAAATGATCCAATATTGGGTGCCTCGGACTTTCTTTTTTAGTTGCAGTGGTATCAAACAGGTTAATATGATTTGATTTTTACTACAATCATAATGTGGTTTAAAAATCTGGTATGATGACAACCCTACTCGTACAAACAAACACACACACATACATAAACACACCTTTGTTGACATGTTCTGTGTTTGTTTCAGAGTTGTGTTCATCATGTTTTGACTGTGTGTAGATCCGGGGCTTAGAGACCAGTTACTGTATTGACAGTATGGGACACAAAAAGGGAAATGTGGAGATCGGACCCTGCCACAGGATGGGGGGAAACCAGGTACTGACCCACATGGAGCTTCTGGTCTGGTTTGGACCTGTCTAACGAACAGCAGAGCAGCTTCAGTCAGTATGACTCACTTGTAGATAAAGGGAATCTCTAACACCCGCGTCTGTAAGGAGGGGCTCTTTGTTACTTTATCCATATCACATTAACTTCAGCTTTTACCTCGAACACTTTAATTGATGCAAACAAAATAAACCAACAGATCCTTCTTCTTAAAGCTGTTTGGTTAATGTCAAACAGACACATCTGATCCATGACCAATAGACTGCCATCCTCCCTTTCTTAAGTTTTAAATCCTGACAGTTTCGAAATAGTCGTCCACAAACCAATGGGTGTCATTACAGTGACTACTAGACCAAATGATTGAGACTGAGAAGATGTCTCACTGATACTTTTCTCTGCAATTAATCTGTGTGTGTGTGTGTGTGTGTGTGTGTGTGTGTGTGTGTGTGTGTGTGTGTGTGTGTGTGTAGTTGTTCCGTATCAATGAAGGTAACCAGCTGATTCAGAATAATTACTGTTTGACTAGAGGAGCTAATGACACAGCTATCATTATCACACGATGTGACGGGAACAAGTACTCTGAGTGGCAGTACTTCAAGGTACCACACACACACACACACACACACACACACACACACACACACACACACACACACTCACACACACAGATCAGTACTGAACAATACCTCACTGTGTTTTTATCTCTGTGTTTTCAGGATATGAATCGGTTCACTCACATGCCAACAGGTAAATATCTGCCCTTTTATTTTACTCATGCATCGCATTCATCACCATCATCACAAAAAGTCTTACATACCACCAGCCTTTATCTAAACTGAGGAAAAAATAAAGAAACTTTCAGTAATATACACTATACTGAGTGTAGTCCTGCAGTACCTCTTGACACCACAGGATGGCCCTAAAGAGAAAGATAAACTTTATTGATCCCCATGAGGGAAATTTTTTCATTACAGCAGCTCAAGAAAACAGGAATAAAATTATTAAAAATAAAAATCAAACATATGTACATAAGTTAAATAAAGGCAGAAAAAATACAATAATAGAATACTACAGGAATACTACAGGAAGAACTTACTGAGACTGTGGATCACATCAGCATCACCCCTTTCACCATTTAGCTCTATGACCACAATAACGTTGTTGTGTCTCTGTAATGTTGTCTTGTCTCTAAAGTATCAGTGATGTTGTCATGTCTCTGTAGTGTAGCTGGTAATATGTCTTTTTGTTCTTGTCTCAGGGAAGTGTCTGGACCGCTCTGACATGCTCCACTCAGTGTTCATCTCAGACTGTGATAACAATAAAACCAGTCAGAGGTGGGAGATAAACAACATCATGGTTGTGTGACAAACTGTAAACATGTTCCTTCAGCTTTGGATCTGAATCACTCAGAGAACATCACTGTGAAAAATTCGGGGGAGGGGGGGGACCTGCTGTGAAAAGCAGAATGAAAACTACTAACTATCAACACTATAAAAACTCTGTTGAGGGGTGATGGTGGCGCAGTGGTTAGTGCGCGCGCCCCATGTATGCAGGTGGCCCGGGCTCACATCCCACCTGTGGCTTCTTTCCCACATGTCATTCCCCACTCTCTCTCCCTGATTTCCGACTCTATCCACTGTCCTATCTCTCCATTTAAGGCACAAAAAGCCCAAAAATAAATCTTTTTAAAAAAAGAAGAGGAAATAAAAGCATGTAAGACGATCTCCACGTTTTTCCTTGATAAAAGATAGTCTCCTGAGCTTAGTTCAGACTGAGGTTCTCATCAAAGATGAGGCAAAGATTTTTGCAAGTTATATTTTGGGTCAGAAAGCCGAAAGGTATTGCTGCTTTTTCTGAGCAAGAGCCAATATGGATCATCTCCGTTTTTTTCAAGGTTTTTTTCAAGGACATTTTGAGACATCCAGCATTTAAGGTCTCAGATGCAGTTGTTCAGCGT
Organism: Labrus bergylta; assembly: GCF_963930695.1. NCBI lineage: Eukaryota > Metazoa > Chordata > Actinopteri > Labriformes > Labridae > Labrus > Labrus bergylta. The sequence goes on along the minus strand of NC_089195.1, from coordinate 16,251,751 downwards.
GTTAAGTAGTTAAAATCATCTGTATTAAAAGAGAGGTACAGCTGAGTATCATCCGCATAGGAGTAGACACTCACATTGTGGCTGCGGGATATGTCCCAGGGGTAGCATGTAGAGGGAGAAAAGAAGCACTCAAATCTAAAAGCATCAGCAGCAATCAGCAAAACATTTCACACTTCAAGTCATATGCTTTGCTATAAACACATATTGAAATTCCTCAAAGAGCTAATTTTTGTAAAAAATTTAAATAAATAAAAAAAAGCAATCAACTATTCAGCCACATTATTCTCAAGAACCTTCGAAAGTAAGAGAAGTTTTTAAATTGGTATAAAATTGTCCAGGCGATCAGGGTCTTGTGATTTTTTTCGGGAATAGCTGAATTTTTTTCTTTTTTTTAATCAACGAAAACAGATCCAGTTTTAAGTGATGTGTTTATTAAAGTGAGGATATATGTGCTGAAAGGCTTATTTACTTCTTTCAGAATTCTTACTGATGGGATGAGAAAAGCACACATCATTCACATCTCTGAATCTTGCAATTATCTGATTACCTCAATATATTAAATGTATTGATCTCTCATTGTATGTCGAATTTAGTTGGTAACAGAGAAAATTAAAATTACAATTTCAAACTGACTCCCATTCAATATGTTCAAATTTTCATTCATTTTTTGTGTGATAAATACACACCATTCACCATTAAGTCTGATTTAAATTGCGGGTTCACCTAACCCACCCCTCAACAATCCTGAAGGTAGCTTTGTGCAGGGGCCATGCTAATCTTCTCTGTATCGATTCCAATTTATTAGGTGTGCTGCCTGGGCAAGCACATTACTTGTCTGTGGCCGTCTGTCTTTTGAATGGCGTGTCAGCAGAGTGACCCCTTCACTGCGGTGCAGGCCAGTGGCCTGCAAACCCTGGTAGGCCACACCCTTAAACATTACCAGTGTGTGTGATGAGGACAAATACCTTACCCCCACTCTATAATTGAAATAGTTTGCACTTCCTTTCAGTTCTGGTTATATGTTTATGAAGAAGGTGGGGCATGAGGCTCAGCATCTTCTAGATTCTTCAAAAGGTCTTTCTGGGGATGTGACAATTCATAAAAGTAGCCAGTGAACACTTGGGTCACAGAACAAGAAACCTTGATTCACATGTCCGTTCTGGCAATACGCCGCAAGGCACTCTCCAGCGCAATGTTTTCTAGATCACCCGCACCACAGCTTCTGGATAAGGCTTCGCTTCCTTGCTGCTCGTAGTGGCACTGCAATGACATTGGCTGTGAAAGGTGGCAATACATGCCAAATATTTCAGCCAATTACACTACATACATGACACACATGCATCCAGGATGTCCACAACTGCTCAGGACAACACAGGGCAGCTTTCCAAAATGTGGAAACGCTTCACGAATTTGCGTGTCATCCTTGCATTAAAAGTAACTGCAAACTCAATCCGTGTTTCTTTAGAAATTATGTGTAAGTATACAGAAGTCGCTTAATAGTTGTGTCGCAAAAAAGTATGTTATCTTTAACCCGGCTATTAATCTCTTTATTATTCCAAATTAAACATTTATGTTAGGAGAAATTGTGTTTATGAGAATATTTCTTTTTTTTGTCCGAAAATCTGAATTACAATATTTCTTTATTGCCAAGTACATTTACACATACAGGGAATTAAACTTGGTGTTTTGGTGCAAAACAATTAGCAAAGGACTAAAGCTAAAATAGTAAGAAGCTATAACAACTTTATCCAAAAACAATAATGTACAATTACTTCAGGTAAAAAGACAGTAGCACATGGAAAATCAAATAAATGAGGGGTTAAATAATCTAACAGTATAAAGTACATAGCCTACAAGTATAAATGAAAGAATAAAAACAAAAATTCTATGCTAAATACAATTACAAATAAACCAACAAAGATGCAAACACATCATTTTAACAGAGGTCTCAGGGAAAAGGTTTTAATATTTCATTTATTTACATCATGCAGAGCGGTGTGAAGACGTCTCCGGTGAGTCGTGCCCTCTCCTCATTGGTTGACCACACATCAACAGAAGACGCAAACCCGGAAGAGTTGGCTGTGTGTGGAACGTTTCCGTGTTGACGATAAGTTTAGTTCAGATTTAATCAGCGAAAGAACAAGACAGAGGGAATAATGAAGCAGTTCATCACAGTCGCGTTTGTTCTTTTCGTGTTGGTGGAGAATACCCTGAGCTGGGATCAAGGTTTGTTTCACTTTATTTGTCATTTGAATGTGATGTTTCAGGTTAGCAAAGTGAAGCTAACGTCACAACAACACATGGGGAGTTAAATAACTTGAATTGTTGCTTATTTTATTCAAAACAGCACTATAAAACTTAATATTAAAACAAACATTCACCCTCCAAGTCCACACAGTTTCAACATGAGTCTGGTTCTGCTCGAGGTTTCTGCCTCTTACAGGAAGTTCTTCCTCGCCACGGTAACTTCGTCTCTTCTGTAAATCTGAAAGTGAAGATATGCTGCACCTCTTGCATGCAAATGTGTGGATATTTTGGATTACCCTGCAAAAATAGCAAATTTTAGATCAAAGTCCGGAAGGGTTGGGGGGGGGGGTGTTAGTCACTGTGGTCCCCTCTCTGGAACAAGCTCCCTGTTCAGCTGAGGTCCATCACAATAGTTTCTACTTTTAAAGCTGAACTCAAACCCTTTCTAATCTCCCAAGCATAGTTACCGTATGTGTGTCTATAATGAATAACTCTAAATGAATTAAGTATTGTCAAAGCCCTCTCATTAACATGATCATTTAACCTGCAGGTGGTGTGTTGCTGAGGGACGTCCAGGTGCTGACTCTGTATAAAGACCGGTACACAGCGGCGCGGCGCTCCAGCCCTGTCCCTCAGCTGAAGTGTGTTGGAGGCTCTGCAGGATGTCACGCCTTCATCCCCGACGTGGTCCAGTGTCAGAACAGAGGCTGGGATGGAGTGGATGTCCAGGTGCGAGAGGGGAATACTTTGGATTCATTTTTTAAATCGGCGAATCTATAAGTCCGCAACAACCTTCACGTCAGAGCGCTTCTTGTTGATGTTTGTTGTTGTTAAGTTGTCTTGCAGCACTTCTTCAACAAACAAAAACAACTTAAAGTATAGTTAGTGGGACCTAACATATCCGTACGATTCATTAAAACTTTATTTAATTGTGTAGAGAACAATAAAAAAAAGGAAAATCAGGCATCCAGTATCGGCTTTGAAAACGCGCGAGTGGCAAACATCTGTGTAGCAACACTACTTATCTGACAAGGCACACTCGTGTTTGTATCAAGGTAAAACATATTAATACACGAGTCTGTACATTTTATTTGTTTCTATTTGTACATATTACTGCTCGCCTCAGTTTTCTCAATAATGTTTTCTACTGTTGTGTTTGTGTTGCGGTAACGCCCTTATACATGTTGGAGTGATATAAACACACAAACAGAGGAGTGTGACTCTTTAATGTTTCCCCCTACCTCAGTGGGAGTGCAAGACAGACATGGACGCTGCGTTCAGGTTCGGTCGGCTCGAGGTGAGCTGTGAGGGCTTCACTCAGCCTGATGATGCTTTCATCCTGCCGGGGTCGTGTGGTCTTGAATTCACCCTGGAGCTGACAGCGGAGGGACGCAGGACGACGCAAGGGTCATCAGGGGGGTTCAAGGGCTTTGGAGGTAGGAGGCGATAGAGGAGAGGGAGCAAGGTATTTATGATTAATAAAGCTTCATCATCACACCAGTACAACTTCTATTCTTTGTGTTTGTGTTGCTCAGATCTGGGGGGCTTTGCCTCAAGTTTCTTCAGTGGTTTCCAAGGAAACAAACATAATCAGCATCATCACCATAATCAGGGCGGTCAGAGTTCAGGCAGTGAGGACTCTTCAGGTCTGTTGGTTCCCGCTGTGCTACTCGTGTTGGCCTTCGTCGTCTACAAGCTCTTCCTCAGCGGGAACACAGCCCAGGCGGGACAGCAGGGAGGGCAGGAAGGTTACCATGACAACCAACAAGGCTTCAACACGGGGCCCCCTCCTCCTGGATTCAGACCTGACTTCACAGGTACAAGGAAGAGAACAGGGAAAGGATTGTTGAACTGAGAGCAGAGGCGTGTCTGTGTGATCAGGTTGTCACAATGTTCGATCTTTCGATACTTTTTGAGACCATGTTTGTTAAAATGATACAATCGCCGTTATTTAATGATTGATAGTATCAAAAAGTAATGAAGCTTTAAGAGAACTACATCTTTTACTTAAGACAGGTGTAGGAAAAGAGAGATTCCATTAATAACTGCAGACAAACTCCTAGACACTGTCTAACTTGTATAATAACATATGGAAACATTGCCAATGTTTTTTGTGCAATGTAGACAGTCTGCTGAAATTTGCCTGTAATATTTGGTCATTAAAACAATAAATGACCTGATATTGGGCGCCTAGAACTTCTATTTCTGTTGCCGTGGTATCAAACAGGTATCGATAACATTTGATTTTTATTAGAATCAAAGTTTTAATTCTTGTATAATGGCGACTTTAATGAGTCTGTGTTCTCACTGAATCGTGACTCCTCTCTCTCTCCATGATCAGGCTCTCCTGGGGGGAACCCGTCCTATGGTTTCCACAGTGACTACACTCAGGGACCACATTACCCAGGAGGCCGACCGGCCCCGGCGGGCACAGGAGGATTAGGAGGAGGAGGAGGAGGAGGAGGCTTCTGGAGCGGCATGGGGACCGGTGGGCTGCTGGGATATCTGTTTGGTAATCAGAGGTCAGTGAGGAGATAAAGCGGAGTTTATTTAAAGAATCAGAAAAGTTTAATTGTTTGGCTCAGAAGAATAAAAGTATAAACATTGTTATTATTAAACACTTAAGATTTGTCATGTTTACTTCCTGTGTCTGCAGCGTGTGAGAGCCAATTAACAGTCACAGACAGTCAGGCACTTTCTGGTTGGCTCTTATTAACCGTGTTTTTTGTGAATTTACCTATTGTGAATATTTCTGTGTTATCAAATTGGTACATTTTTTCTGTTTCTGTTCTGCAGGAATCAGCCCCACAATTACAACTACCCTAGATACAACAACAGCAGAGCGCCTCCTGCTGGACCCTCCCCCCCCTCCTCCTCCGGGACTCGCACTGCTTCAGGTATACATACACACACACTCTCATACACACACACATGATTCAGTTAAACTAGGGCTGCAACGAACGACTTTTATGATTATTAGTCATCAATTCTTGAAATTATTAATAAGCTAATGTTTGGAGCAATTACTTACTGGCTCTTGTTTCGCTATCAACTTTACTCTTTCAATTCAAAATATTCCATTAAAAATCTTAATTCAAGCAATATTTTTGTCTTGGCCTCAAAACATAACTAACATAAGTTGGAGGCTTTTTTTTAAATCTGTAGTTTGGTTACTATAGTAACATGGTAAGAGTTTGCTCCACTGTTTTGTGTTAGGGAGTGGACGAATAAAAAATGATAGAGAAAGGTGAAGAGTTCTCGGAGGAAGGTTTTAAGGTGAAGGACTGAAAACACATCTGAGAGTATAATCATAGCTTCACTTTGGACTGTTGAGATAAATGTCAAAGATGTTTTTGAAAAGTGAGGTGTCCAAAGTGTCTTCTCTTTAAATGCTCTCATCATACCGATGTGCTCCCATGATAAGCAAGGTCTGCTTTACAAATCTCACAGGCATCCTTTAGTTATATGAATAGAGCCGTTCTTTTAGCTGAGTGTGTGTGTGGTAGAGCGAGTATCAGTAGCTGATAAAAACAGCAGGACAGATCAGTTCAGTTTAAGCAGTGTGTGAAAATAGTTCAAGAGTTTTGGGACACGATGGTGTTCTGCTGTGCTTTTTTTCATGTCGCTTTTTTCTTTTACATGCAACTCTCCACAGAGATAGTAAGGATGTGAGATGCCTCACTCCTCAAAGACTCAGCCCTGGAAACAATATTACGTCTGGACACAGCATGAAAAACATGTAACCATGAATTATCGACAACCAATTTTGTCAGTTATTTTTGTTGAGAACCTAAAGTAATCGTTGCATCACATAAAAAAATAAAATAAAAGTAACAACAACAAAAAGTAATTATGACTTTAACTTGTCAGGCTGTCACAGAAAAGAGGAATAAAAACAAACTAAAAATCAGATCACATAAACAATACTTTTCTTTAACAAATAATTACAGTTTTAATTTAGCTGAGTTTTTACAGGTGACGTCTACAGGTGATCATCATACAGAGACATACTGCAGGTACATCTGACTCACACTCATTGTGTTGTTTGTCTGTCAGGGTTCGGTGGCACGAAAAGGAGATAGAAGAGCAAGAGAAGAAGCTGATGATGGAGGCCGAGCACAGGATTTTTTATCAATTTTTGTTTTCAGGTAAAGGATTTCGAAGATTGTTTCCCTGATTCTCTCTGACATCACTATCTGTGATCGTTTGCTTTGGGCTTGACAGGTCTTAGTTTACCTGCAGCTCTCAGTTTATCTGTGATCGTTTGCTTTGTGCTTGACAGGTCTTAGTTTATCTGTGATCGTTTGCTATAGACCCATCAGGTCTATGCTTACCTGCAGCTCCCGGACTTTTACTATAAACATCATGTATGGACTCTGAAAAAAATATTTAAAATCTGAAAGAACTGTAGAGGATGTTGTTTATGTGCATGTGTGCGCGTGTGTGTGTGTTATATTTTATAAATAAACTATAAAATGAGACATTAAAATGAGTATTTTTCCTTTTGTTCTCTAAATGTGAAAAATAAAAAAACACAACCTACCTGAAACACCTGAGATCAACTCTGACTAAACAACATTGTCTTTCTATAAATGAGTTGTGTTTGGCTGTCAGCAATGAAGCAGCGCCTCCTGCTGTCCACACACTAAAGTGAAAGATCTGTATTTATTGCATTTTGCAAAGGTGTAATGAGGAACAGAAGGGTTTCAAGGTTTCAAGAAAAATCAGTTTGCTGTAGGAGGACGTGTCTGACGTGTAGTAACCATAGGGTAGAAACTGGGATTAGTGCCAGCTGTTATACCTGTAGCTCGTGTAGGGCACAGCAGAGGGCGGCAGACGACTGCTGCTTTGTGTTTGTGACTGCAGTTAAACAAAAGAACAAGAAGCAGGAACAACATCCGCCTCTCAGGAAACTCTCAGGAACTTTCACATTTTGAGTTCTGATAGATTGATTAGATTTGAAGTGATGCTCTCCGCTTTGCTGCATGTGACGCTGCCGCTCGCGTTCTGCGTCATGTTGACGCGCTGCCACTTGTTTGACGCAGTGGCGGTGGATTTGAAGTACGATCATTACGCGGAGCGGCGCGTGGATCACTTTCCTGCATTCCTAGCGATGCCCTGTAACTCTCTGGTCAATCTGCTTTACGTCATTACAGGTCTCTACTGGCTGCTGCGTCACAGCGACGTCACAGAGCCAAAGGAGGGCCGGTACCTGAGACAGGTGTTCGCCTTCATGTCCATCTTTTACGCTGCCGTGCAGTGGACGCGCCTGGCGGTGCTGCAGCGCGCTCCCGCAGTGCTGGATCAGTGGGTCACATTACCGATCTTTGCTTGGGTGCTGGTGTGGATCAGCTTCATAGAGCGCGGGCCCGCGGGGTGGCGCGCGTGGCACGCGGCAGTGCTCGAGCTGCTCTCGGTTCTTAGTTATGGTCTGGCGCTGCTTCACGAGCGCGGCTTCGAGGCGGCACTGGGCGGTCACGTGCTCCTGGCGGTGTATAAAGGGGTGCGCCTGCAGGTGACACACGGGGACGCACGCTCGTGCAGGTACTTGCTCCTCGCGGTGTTGTCCTGTTCCGGGTTCGTGGTCCTGAAGCTACTGGACCTCCCGCTGGCCCGGTACTGGATCTTTCAGAGACTCACGGGACACTTCTGGTCCAAAGTCTGTGACGTCACTCAGATCCACTTCAGCCTCTGTTTCCTGACTGATCTGACAACCAGGACCGGGAAGGCCGGGTCTAAGAAGGACTGAGGGACCAGCAGAGACCCTGGTACCAGAGGTCACCAATAATTAAATATAAATCAATCATTCCTCATATGGGGCAGAACTCATGAACATTTCCATTGAATGCTTTCAGGGTCTCTGCTGGGCTTGATCACGGTGGAGGTGGGGTTGATTTCTGATCTATTCCTAAAAAGAGTCAACTGATTAGAAGATGTAATTGTGATCAATCACAGAAACATTTGAAGAATGGAGAGAGGTTAGAAAAAGGAAAGGTTTCAAGACTGATGCAGAGCTGGCTAAACACTGAAGCTTCAGTGTCCGTGACAAGGCAACCTGCGTGCACATCGACTCTGGGAAAAAGGGGGCGGGGCAACAGCTCCCTTCAATGTTTTTAATTTTTCAAATGCTCGGTGTCAAATTGAAATCTTGCTCCTTTAAGGTGAACGATGTTCTGTCTTAATTTGCACATGAGGCTTGAAAGTTGATTAAGCTGGCTACATAAATCATGTTTTCATGTTATTGTTGACAGCACTAATCTGTTGTTCAAAAATTAACATTTTTTCTTTGCATTATTCACGTTCTGACAAACACTGCATCTTTTTGTAATCTTAACCAGTTGTCATTTTGTGAAAATCAAAGATCTAAATGAAAATATTTTATTTGGAAGTTGAGAGAATGTTGTTAAGAATTGTTGGTGCTGTATGATTATTAAAGTAAAATAACAGACAGAATAAAATGTGTTTTAAACAGTTCATGTCTCGTTACACTCTGAGGTTAGCCGTTCATACTCTTAACACAGTGGTTCCCAAAATTTGGGTTAGGACCCACTTGGGGGTCGTGAGATGCCTTCCAAAATAATATAAAATAATAATTTCAAATTGTATATTCTCCCCAATAATGTAAACATAATATACAAAAAGGCTAATTCATTTCAAATAGAGCCCTATTAATTGAGTGAAATGAAAATAAAATCAATGTGTAATAATACTTAAATGTAAATTTGCACATGACAGCAACAATGCAGTTGTCTGCTGATCTTTACACACAAAGATGAACACACCTGTTTGTCTATTTATTAGTTTTTATGTCCACTCATTGCTAAAATCTATACATGGAAATTTCTTGTAATCTGCTTCTAGCCTTTCTTACAATAAGTTAGTTTAAAATGATATAATGGTTGTTAGGCTGTTGTATTTATTTGTGTTGTTCTTTTGTGTTAAAAGTGTTTGGATAGGCCTATTGGTACGTGTGTGGCCGTGCGCTACGTGATGTGACTTAACGAGCTCCAGGGGCAGAGGGGAGACTCTGGCACCGTTACTTTAAAGGTCGTGAGCTGAGAAGTTTGGGAAGCCCTGCTCTGCCAGACTCTTAAGAGGAGTGTGTGACAGAGAGGGTGAACCTATTTAATGATGAGATAAAACAGATCATTTTAATCCTCTGACATGTTTAATGACACTTTATAAACACTGAACATGTCATTACTGACATCACATGTTCAACACAGAGCCAATTACATCCAAACACCTACACACACAAATACTTCTGATATATTGATCTATATACTGTATATATATATATGTTTGAACTTAACATCTTTTTACACACAGCCTTTGTTTTCTGATCTCTCTCTCTCTGAGAACAGAGACTGATGACATCACACACACTGACACACCTGGACACAGTTAAAACACGGCAGGTGAAAAAATAAAATCTGAGTTTTCTGTGTAACCATGGAAACAAACATGGAGAGTTAACCTCAGGACATCACGTGTCTTGTTATATTCTGGACAGATGATTTAGTAATAAAGTGACATTCAGAGTGACAGAGCCACCAACATGATCAAAGGGGAGAGCGAGCGCACCTGTGCTGATTTAATCCAACATTTACCTTCACACACTGCCGGTCTCCATGGCAACAGGAGCATTTAAAGTGCTTTAAAGGAAGAGTTCAGGATACATTTGTGTTAAACCAACAGTCTGAATGAATGACATGTGTTGTGAATGAACAGCACAGAGACAGCTGCAGGAGGGGTTAGCCCAGCTTACAAACACTGGAGGTAGGTAGGAACAGTTAGCCTGTTAGCTAGCTAGCTATCTTTTTTTACCTGTTGTATGTTATGACTGAGCACGATTGTCACATACACCTCCATGTCCTGACAATTCACATGATATTTATTGTCTTTAAGATTGTCAATACGTTAATATCTTTTGATACCGCATGTTTTAAGACCAAACAATCTCCTTTTTTTTTAATTAATAGTATCAAAACTTAAAAAAACTATTTTTTCATAAGACAGGTGTGTAGGAGAGGAATGCATCCATCCAACATTGCAAATGAACTCCTGCAAAGTCTAAATTGCACAAAAACATTGGCAACATTTTCACATTTGTCTTCAATTTTTTGATTTAAAACAATACATGTTCTACTGTTGGGTGTGTTCACTTCTATTTTTGTTGCTGTGGTTTTAAACAGGTATTGATGTCTTTTTTTTCTAGAATCATGAAGTTTAAATTCTAGTATTGACAGCCATAGCGTGATGTTTAATATTGCCTTTTTTTACTGTGTTTGTTGTTCTGAGTTGCTGTAAGCTTTCATCCTCTCATCTCGGGGATCAATGGACTGAAGAGACTCTGCTCTTCTCGGTTCTCAATATTTATTTTCTTTAAGCTTCAACATGTCAGTGAGACATGTTTATTAAAACTAATTGTTTGTTAACTGTAAAAAAGTTCTGATAAGAACTCAGTGACTTTGTGTCTGCATTGTTGTGATCAAAGATCTTCTCTGAAACATTAAGTTTTACAATATACAGAGCTGTGACCTGCACTGATACCATCAGACTGACCTGGACTTGACTATAATCCAACATTGTTTAGGTCTCAGTCCAAGCCTCAAGTTCTTCAGTCCATGCCCATCCATGGAGACCTCGAGTAAGAATGTTTAAAAAAAAGTGTTTTCTTTTTTTACTGAGCTATGCTAACAACACTTGCAGCTCCCACTCCCTCAGAAATAACAACAGATATGTGCTGAGTAACTCCTCCTGGACCTGTGCGTGTGTGTGTGTGTGTGTGTGTGTGTGTGTGTGTGTGTGTGTGACACAGACAGGACTGTATAATGACTGAAGGATGAACTCGATACCCCAGTTTGAAGCAGGCTGAATGTGAAATCTTGTGCTGTAAATTCAAACAAACGTGAGGATTCAGTTCATGTTCATGAGCTTCTTGAACTTGCACACAGACAGAATGTAGATTATCAACAAGTCGGAGGTCTACAGTCCACACTGCGACTGCTGCCGGTGTCTGCGGACGCTGCACATCTGGCTGAAGGACTGTCCGCAGCGCGCGCAGCTGTACGGTTTCTCCTGTGTGTGAACTGTGCGGTGCCTCTTCAGGTGGCTGGAAGAGATGAAGCTCTTCCCGCAAAGTGAGCAGCGATAGCGCCGCTCACCCGTGTGGATGAGCAGGTGCACGCGCAGGTTGTTGGGCTGAGCGAAGCCCTTCCCACAGTGGGGGCAAGTGAATGGTCTTTCCCCCGTGTGCACGCGCCCATGCAGCTCCAGAGCGGCAGCGCTGGGAAACACCCGCCCACACACCGCACACACCGCCGGGTCTTTAGCTGCAGCAGAGCTCCTGTAAGGCCTCCTCTGGCTGCTAGGGGGGGCATGAGGAGCTGAGGGGAGGGGGGGCGGAGGAGGTGGAGGGGGGGGTGCAGCAACCACAGCGGCGGCGGCTGCAGCGGCGGCAGCCATGTCGAAGGAGGCGGCGAATGCAGCCATTTCATGAGCGCCGCCCGTGAAGAGCATGGTGGGGGGGCCATCCAGACTGTCCGTCCCCCCCTGAGAGGAGAAGGAAGAGGGGTGACCTGTCTCTGAGTTCAAACCCAGCTGAGCGACTGCATATGCCGCGCCAAGATGGCTGACCCGCTCCTGCATCCACGCCAGGTCCAGACCAAGACCGCTGAGGCGCTCCGGGCTCGGCTCGTCTGAGGCCAAGGGGGGTGACATCTGGGAGGGAGGGGGTTCCTCCTCATCATCTCCTTCTGGCTGGACCTCTGGCTTCAGAGCTCCGTCTGTCTGGGGCCCCCCCAGCTCTGGGCCTGGAGCAACCCCACTAACCATAACAGGTTTACGTTTGGCTCGAGACCTGCAGGTCAGGTCCATGGTGGCGTCAGTTGGGGAGGGGGGAGGGAGGGACGAGGAGGAGGAGGTGGTGTTGGGGTCAAGAATGATTTCTCTGGGGGGGGTCTCATCAGTTGGCTCCAGGCCTGCAGGAAGACATGATGAACAGAGTGATTACTGTAAAACTTCAAGTAAAAGCCCATCCTAATTTAAGACCCAGTCTTCTTCACTAGTCTGGGGTTCCCGCTCGTTTTGACAAATAAAGGCAGGTCTCGATAAGAGGCCACTACCATTTAGTATTGACAGAGTTTGTGGATCAAAAATAAGGAGAAAAAGCATCAAGACACCAAAATTAAAGATGAACTTCCACATCTGTCCAAGAGAGATAGGAAAATGCTAGAAGTAATGACATCATCACTTACCTGCAGATAGACTGCACTCTGCCCTGATGTTTACCTCTACCTTCAGGTCCAGGTTACAGTCTTCTCTCTCCTCCTTCACAACAGGAAACACTCTGCTCTCCTCCTGCTGACATACACAACAACACACACATGATAGTGCCCCACAACAAAATCACATATGCGTGACAACACATCCCCATCCTCAATCTACTTTGAGCTGCACACATGTAATGGTTGGCACTGTCATGATCCAAATTTAAAAAAGTAAATAAGGCAGATTTTTAAAAAATAATTATAACCGAGATTCGCCCTCGCTGACATTATAACCCCCGCCCATGTGTGTGAAACACTGGGACGCATGGACCGTGAGTTTTCTGTTTCCTTTTAGATTTTATTGTGTCAAATATTCAGGAAGGATGCCTATAAACATGAGTGTAAGGGGCAACAGAGTGTGCTGAAAACAGTCTGCAGATTAATGTTAACCTTTGAAATGTGATGGAGGAGTTTCTCTTCAGAGGAGGCAGCAGGAGAACGAGCTGCAGCAGGAGGAGCAGCAGGAGTAGACACCACAGGATGAAGAGCAGGTGCTGAAAAACAACAAAGACCACAGAATTAATTCAATCCACAACTTCTAATAAAACATGTTTCAGTAAATTTTATAGATCCTGAAGCAGCGGTTGTATCTTCTTCTGTGTGTGGTCTTAAGTCTGATGTTTACATCTGTTTGTATGACAACGTCATCTGTTTATGTTTTTTTTTTCTCTGAGAGGGAGACATGGATGTGGAAAATAATAATAGGAGAAAATAACACAAATCAGCTCTTTCCTCTGTTTCTGTTCCAACATGTCTGTGAAAAGAAGTCGTGTTTATCTGCTCACACTGAAATCAATATTGAAAACTTCCTCAGTCATATTTGTTTAACCAGAAGTTGCACAAAGTGAAAGAGAGAATTTCTAAAGTTGTGCAGGAGTTTGTCAGCATTTTCAGTTGCCATGGTAACAAACAGGTATCGATAGCATGTGTTTTTGACTAGAATCATACGAGAAATTAAAAAGCTCTAGTGCAGTGTGTGTGTGTGTGTGTGTGTGTGTGTGTGTGTGTGTGTGTGTGTGTGTGTGTAGGAGTTACAACAGTTTGTAGACACAGAGAGACACAAATTAGCCAGAGACTGAATTCATCAATAATTACATTATTACTGCACGCATGATGACGCGTGTGCGTAACTTACGGCGGTGTGTATGTGTGTGTGTGTGTGAGTGTGTGTGTGTGTGTGTGTGTCTCATGCATCATGTCGCAGGTTACACCCCCCTCCTCCTGTTTACCTCCCGACGGCCTGTAATGGGGCGCGTGCTGACTCCTCCTCCTCATCTTCCTCTCGCAGCTCCTCATCTTCACCTCCATGTCCCGCACTCTGTCCCGCAGGGCCCGTTTCTCCTGCTCACTCCTCTCGCGCTCCTCCTCCATCTGCACGCGCAGCGACGCGTACCCGTCATCCACCAGCTTACAGATCTCCGCCACCGCTGAGTTCGCCAGGATCTCGATGATGGAGGCGATCTGCGCCTGGAAGCCCACACAGTCCGCCATCATCGCCAGCTGTGCGTGACTGTGCGTGACCGTGCGTGCGCGGCGGGCGGCGGCTGCTGCTGCTGCTGCTGCTGCTGCGGGGCGCGGCGGGGATCAGATACACGCGCTGCCGTGAGACATCAAACACACCGACGTCTGCTGAAATGTTTCCTCTGAGGAGGGGAAAGAGTCGCGTTCTGATGACGTCAGACTGTTGTTGAGCCTCACTTTACAGAGAAGAGAGCTTAACGTAATAATGTTGTCCAAAAGTTACACTGAACCTTCTGTGTCCCCTTGCTCATTGTCACTGAATGAAACCACTGTAGGAAAAATGTGTCTCTCATCCAGTCCTTCAACCACGAACAAGAAGGTGAGATCTCTGTTTCAGAAAGACACTGTCCCATCTGTGGTCAACTACTGGAAAACAGTTGTCCCAAATATCCAGTGGGGAAAAGTTTGGACCCTATCCTCCAGAAAGTCAATCACAAACAAACCTTGTGATGTCTGTTTCAAACTTCTTCATCGAAGTTATCGCACAAAAAAAAAATGAAACAAGACATTGATGTTACCTGCTCTCTTAATGGACTTGTTAGTGAAACAACAAGAAACTAGATTTGGAGCTGTTCCTCTCCTGTTGTCAAATTCTTAAAAACTTCAATTTATTTTCCAAAGATGTGCTTTTTAAAAAGTTTTTTTTAAGAATTCCGCAACTCAGAACAAAAGAAATACCATATTATTAATCTCTTGATTATTTTGGAGAAATGTCACATCCATAAAAGAAACTTTGCGAACAGAAAACCGACATTCAGACTTTATTCTATCGAGCTGCAGCAATACATAAAAACCATTCAACACTCTGAGAAGGCCCTGAGGACTCATTTAACTGTATAAACCGATAATGCTTAGATTTTTACCCTTTCCTTTCTTTCACTCTGTCTTTGTCACCCCCTCTATGGAAACAGCAGAAGAGAGCTTACCACAGTTGTACTTCACATCACTCCAAGACAAGCATTTTTGTTGGACAGTATATTGTCCAGACATTTTTGGAAGAACTGTAATAGTTTTATTATTTCTATTTCTATTATTTATTCTCTTGAATTCAAGTTTTTAGAGAGAGGAAAACACATTTTCCTTAATCATACTTATCCTGCATTTGTTTTTTGCAAGTTTGACATCCATAAGTGCACATTTGTACACATGTTGCCTTTTCCCCTGCTTTGACTTAACATTGAAATGTATAGTTATACTATATTAAAAAGCACAAGAAGGGAAGCAATGAAATCGTATATTGCTTGTCAAATTAACGTTTTTATTTAATTAACGTCTGATATATATTTAACACAATGCTTTGATTTGATGAATCCCCTGACATTTCACCATTTTGTACTCTTGTCTATCTTGTTTGTATTATTCTGTGTTCATGTTCTGTCTTACATAAACATCCTATATGGTCTTTGTATCAATAAAGTAAAATAAAAAAGCGGCAGCAGAGAGCTGGTTTGTAATGATATTGAAAAAAAAAGTCTGCTTTTCATCACCAGACCTACTTGTCCTTCTCATCTTCACAAATTGTCAACTCAACAATTTATTTATTCATAAGAATAAATCTATTTGAGATGTAGTACCATCTAGTTTTAAGGGACTAATTTACAACATGACATAAAAAAATCTACGATAATTTAAACAAAAAAGAACAGAAATAAATGTTAACAATACACAAACAAACATCAAAAAACAATCCACTTAGATCAAACAAAGAAGTGGATGAAAAACATTAACACCACACGATGGCCAATTGTTCCAGTCTACAGGAGCTTTAAACCTAAAATATCTTTTGTCAATCGCAATCTCAACATTTGGAACAAAATAAATCTGACTTGACTTCCGAGGTTGATGATTTGAGGTGAAGGCTATATTGTTTTAAATAAGGTGGATAATTGAATTGAATACATTTGAATAAAAACGCAGAGATGGTGATTTGAGATTTTAAAAAAGACGACAAAGGACAAACTTGCTGAGGGTCTTACAAGCCAACAAGGTCAGATTTAGAGGCATTTTGATAAATAACATCACAATAGTCCAGGATTGGGAGTATCAGTTGAGAGGTATATGGTTTCTTGAGAACATTTATTGAGAGTAAAACAGTCACAAGATCGATAAAAAACATTGATACCTAAATTGACTTTACACAAGACATGATGATCAATGTTTGGTTTGAGAGTTCAGGATCAGGCCAAACACCAAGATGTTTTAAATGATCAACTTAATGCAGATGAGTGCCGTCAGTACAACTGATTACGATGGGCCCAGATAGAGATTTGAGTTTCCTATTGGTAGAAAATAACTTTAGGTTATATATTTGACTTTGTTTTATCAAGATGTCATTTATTGGATAAAAGAACATAATGTTGAAGTTAGTCAATTCTATATTAACACAAATCTGTATAAATATTATGTTGGTAGATCAAGGAGGGAATTCTTATCACCTTTGAAGAATTTATTTTAGAAAATAATATCCTTTAAACACCTGGGGATTATGTAAAAGTGTTTTGCGCTATCTGGAGTCTGTAAAATATCAACTCAGGATCAATGTCCACCTGTACCACTGTTATCAACAGCAAACACACCAATGGGGAAAATCTGTGTTTCTGGTTCTCCTAGTTATAACAACAGATCTTTAAGAACAATGTTCTAAACAGACGTTACAACATTACTGTCTGTCATTTCGTATTGGAATAAATGGCATGGAAGAAAACTCATAAACGTAAGGAAATTTCATTTTAAACTAATCCATGAATTTTTCCAAACTAAAAATAATACATAGATACAAATTAAATAATGTCAATCCTTTTGTGTAGGCTATAGTGATATTTTCTTGGAGTTCATTAAGACTTTTTTTGCAGTCATTAAATGTCTTTACTGCTGATTTTTAGGTCCTGTACATTGTGTATTTCTATCTTCTGAAGAAAATAAATAATAATCGATATAATAAATAAATCCCCGATGGATAGTTATTTATAGTTTTTGCCACAGTTGTTGAATTAACTCGGTGACTGTTGTTCCATATGTGACCTCTGGGGGCAGCAGCGTGTCTTTGTTGTAAACAGCCTACCACAAGTTTTTTCTTATTCTTTAATAAACATTATCAAACTGTAGAAATGTACAAAAAAATCAGACATACCAATAAAAAAAAGACAGGCACAAGGACAATTTTCAACGCAAACATAATGAAAATAAAAATAATTTCATTGACATTCACTGATTTTGAAATAAGTTCTGCAGCACAGGAAGTGACGTCGTGTGTTTGCAGTTTTCGCTCGAGAACAGACGGAAGAGAAGCTACGTTAGTCTAGCAGTGTCTTCCCTCCTCTGTTTTTAAATGTTTCTGTGGTGATTTGACAGATCCAGAAACGTCTTCACCCCCGGAAGGCTTTCACGGTTCTTTTGCAGCTCCTTACCCGTCTCAGAGGCCTCCTCCGCGGCAGGATGTCGGGTCGACTGGCCTTCCAGACGCAGCTGGCCTCCATCATGGAGGTGCTGGCTAACGCTGCGGTGGCGGAGATCTGCAAGCTGGTGGACGATGACTACGCGGTGGTGAGCCTACAGATGTCCCAGTGTCAGCGGGAGAACAAGGCCCTGAAGAGGAAGTTACACTTGCTGGAGCTCAAGATGGCACGGGGGAACGCCGAGAGGAGGCTCCGGGAGAGCGCCATGAACGGCGGCCGACCTAGAGTGCAGATCACTGGGGGAGACAGGCTGCGAGAGGCCGCCAACACCTCCAGGTCCTCCTGCACAGGTGAGATAAAAAAAAAACAAAAAAAACAGTGACGATCAATTTAAAGGAGGAGGCTCTGTTTTTGTTTGTATTAGTTTCTCTCCCAGTCCTGTAAGAGTAAAGATACAAGTGGACCAATAAATCATCATGTTGACTATCTTGCTCTTTAAATAAAAATAAAACAATTTTAAAAACCTCTTAGATGCTTAAAAACGATTTAAGCACTAAAAAGATGCAACTATTTCAAAGTTTAAATCATTGTTATTGTTTAAATTAAAATGTCAGAGTTTTAAAGGTGTGACACAAAGTTATTAAAAGATGACATGATGGAAGAATAGTAAATACACCTTGATATGATTTTAGTAAAAAATCAAATACTGATGCTTATTTGATACCACGGAAACAAAAATAGTAACTTAGCTCTTTGAAATGTGTTTTACATTAAAAGTGTGGTAGAAATGTTTTGTTATTATTGTTACAAGTCACATCTGCCCAATATTGGAAAATTTATTGTTTTGTTTAATTAACCAAAAATACTGACAAACTCCTGCAAGCTGTCTAAATTGTAAAAATATGATGGCAACATTTTTTCAAAAATCAGTGTTTTGTACAGAAAGAATCATATTACATCACAATCTTTCTCTGAAGATGTGTTCTGAAGACCCACTCATAAGTGCGCATGCAGGAGTGGGAGATATGTCGGAGTGTGCGAGAGAGAGAGCGGGGAGAGAGAGTGCAGGCTATGAAGGTAGATATGTTGCAAAATAGATGAGATCTTGTAGAATGAGATGTGAGAGCTTCTAGAATGTGATGAGAGCTTGTAGAATGAGATGAGAGCTTGTAGAATGAGATGAGAGAGCTTGTAGAATGAGATGAGAGCTGGTAGAATGTGATGAGAGCTGGTAGAATGTGATGAGAGCTTGTAGAATGTGATGTGAGAGCTTGTAGAATGTGATGTGAGAGCTTGTAGAATGTGATGTGAGAGCTTGTAGAATGTGATGAGAGCTTGTAGAATGTGATGTGAGAGCTTGTAGAATGTGATGTGAGCTTGTAGAATGTGATGTGAGAGCTTGTAGAATGTGATGTGAGCTTGTAGAATGTGATGTGAGAGCTTGTAGAATGTGATGTGAGCTTGTAGAATGTGATGTGAGAGCTTGTAGAATGAGATGAGAGCTTGTAGAATGAGATGAGAGAGCTTGTAGAATGAGATGAGAGCTGGTAGAATGTGATGAGAGCTTGTAGAATGTGATGTGAGAGCTTGTAGAATGTGATGTGAGAGCTTGTAGAATGTGATGTGAGAGCTTGTAGAATGTGATGAGAGCTTGTAGAATGTGATGAGAGCTTGTAGAATGAGATGAGAGAGCTTGTAGAATGTGATGTGAGAGCTTGTAGAATGTGATGAGAGCTTGTAGAATGAGATGAGAGCTTGTAGAATGAGATGAGAGCTTGTAGAATGAGATGAGAGCTTGTAGAATGAGATGAGAGCTTGTAGAATGAGATGAGAGCTTGTAGAATGTGATGTGAGAGCTTGTAGAATGTGATGTGAGAGCTTGTAGAATGTGATGTGAGAGCTTGTAGAATGTGATGAGAGCTTGTAGAATGAGATGAGAGCTTGTAGAATGAGATGAGAGAGCTTGTAGAATGAGATGTGAGAGCTTGTAGAATGAGATGTGAGAGCTTGTAGAATGAGATGTGAGAGCTTGTAGGATGAGAGAGCTTGTAGAATGAGATGAGAGCTTGTAGAATGAGATGAGAGAGCTTGTAGAATGTGATGTGAGAGCTTGTAGAATGAGATGAGAGCTTGTAGAATGTGATGAGAGCTTGTAGAATGAGATGAGAGCTTGTAGAATGAGATGAGAGAGCTTGTAGAATGTGATGAGAGCTTGTAGAATGAGATGAGAGAGCTTGTAGAATGAGATGAGAGCTTGTAGAATGAGATGAGAGCTTGTAGAATGAGATGTGAGAGCTTGTAGAATGAGATGTGAGAGCTTGTAGGATGAGAGAGCTTGTAGAATGAGATGAGAGCTTGTAGAATGTGATGAGAGCTTGTAGAATGAGATGTGAGCTTGTAGAATGAGATGAGAGAGCTTGTAGAATGTGATGAGAGCTTGTAGAATGAGATGAGAGCTTGTAGAATGAGATGAGAGAGCTTGTAGAATGTGATGAGAGCTTGTAGAATGAGATGAGAGAGCTTGTAGAATGAGATGAGAGCTTGTAGAATGAGATGAGAGCTTGTAGAATGAGATGTGAGAGCTTGTAGAATGAGATGAGAGAGCTTGTAGAATGTGATGAGAGCTTGTAGAATGTGATGAGAGAGCTTGTAGAATGAGATGTGAGAGCTTGTAGAATGAGATGAGAGAGCTTGTAGAATGAGATGAGAGAGCTTGTAGAATGTGATGAGAGCTTGTAGAATGAGATGAGAGAGCTTGTAGAATGAGATGTGAGAGCTTGTAGAATGAGATGAGAGAGCTTGTAGAATGAGATGTGAGAGCTTGTAGAATGTGATGAGAGCTTGTAGAATGTGATGTGAGAGCTTGTAGAATGTGATGAGAGCTTGTAGAATGTGATGTGAGAGCTTGTAGAATGTGATGTGAGAGCTTGTAGAATGTGATGAGAGCTTGTAGAATGTGATGAGAGAGCTTGTAGAATGTGATGAGAGCTTGTAGAATGTGATGAGAGCTTGTAGAATGTGATGAGAGAGCTTGTAGAATGTGATGAGAGCTTGTAGAATGTGATGAGAGAGCTTGTAGAATGTGATGAGAGAGCTTGAAAAAAATGTGATCCTGTAGAGTTAAAATTTGAACCCAAAGAAAATATTCACACATGCGTGATCTGAATGTGAAGTCACAGAAAAAATATTCACAAATGTGTAGACTGATATTTACACAAATGAAATGACAGCTGCAAACTTGTAATCCAACATTTACTCACATGTTTTTTTATTACTCGTGCCTATTATCCTTTACAACCACAACTCTGCGGTTACAACTTCTCAAATCTGCCGCTACAACTGCACAAACTACTTTTCTCACGTGAATCTGCGCTGCTTGAGTTTTGCAACAATTTGTCTGAAATTGTATATGAGCACCCAGCAACCACAATCTACTCTATCTAATCTTCTAATCCACCAGACTACCGACAAACAAACAACCATTTTTACTGTCCTTGACTTGCCGTTTGAAGATTTACTTTTCTCTAATAATCACAGTGACTAGCAAAAATGGTCCCGCTCCATAATATTCCACATCCAGTGAAATATCTAATCCAAACAACACATCCGTAAAAATCCACAGATTTCTTCAAGTTTGCCATCGCTGGTTCTAACATCCCACTGTATTTTCTGTAATTATTCATTTTTATGGATTCACCTTTTCAACTGCGAGACATCAAAATGGCAAGTTCGTCTCTGATCTTGAGATTGACACTTCATTTGGCCAATTACAACCATCCATTCACTGTTCCCAGCCTACAAAAGCCAATGGGAGTCTGAGTTGAAAGTAGATACCTGCTCCTGTTTTGATGCATCTATACCTGGGCCAATAACCCACGGCCATGCCGATGACTGACGTTTCTTGTAACTAATGAAATTCTGAACATGTGGAAATGCTGCCTCAATCAATCAGACAGAGCACTTCTAACTGTAAACGTATTGCGACAAAAGCTTGCCTTATTTCAACAGTAGTGCGCACGTTGGAATGATTTTAGCTCTCAACCGAGATCTTATTTGTGCTTGCAGTCGAAACGGTTTAAGAAAAGCTTTCAAATTCCTCAGAGTGTGTCTGGATAGGAGTTTTTGGAAAATGTTACAGTATTATGCAGGAAAGGAACATTTTTTTTTTATTCTTTTCACAAACAGGTGGTCTACTTTTTACGTCATTTTTCATGTTCATGTTGACGTTGTGCAAGAGGCTGTAAACAAAGTTGCTTGTGTGACATTTGGCATTTAAACCCATGTGGATTTGACTTAGGAATGATTTTGAATACATCAAGATACATATTGTGTGTCACAGTTCAGCTTAAAAGTATTGAGACATGATTTTTGTTCCATATCACCCAGGCCTTCTATAAGCAGAGTTAAAACCACTTTGATTAGACTCTCCATGTTTCTAACAGACATGTCTCTGTGTTTCAGACGCAGGGTTCGGAGGACAGATGGACGTGGTTCTGTGGTCTGAACGAGCTGCACAAGAAGACGCTGAGCTGATCCACACTGAGCGTGTGCAGAGGAAGGTGAGCGCGCCTCAGTCCTCCTCAAACCAAACCTCACAGAGTATGAATGTTAAACTGGTTTAATCTGGTTTAATCTGGTCTAATCTGATGTGCAGTCTCCAGACGTGGAGCTGGTGGAGGAGGATGCGGCGCAGGTGAAGGAGGAGAAGGTGGAGGCAATCATGTCGAGGGTGACTGAGAGGGAGGAGGAGGAGGAGGTGCTGATCAGAGACGATGGTGAGTATAGACAGAGAGGAGACAAATTTCAGGCTGATGGTTCAAATCATTGTGTTTGTTAAAGGGTCGTCATGGTATCAGAATTTTAAACTTTGATATGATTCTAATAATAATCAAATGATATTGATACCTGTTTGATACCACAGCTACAGAAATAAGGTTGATGTGAATACCAGTTGGCTACATAAAGGTGCTTTAGTAAGAACTGTTTATTCTTTGTCCTGGTGGTCTCTCTTCAGGAGTGCTCGAGCGTGTCCCCTGTGGACCAGGACAGCGACCCGGCCTCCACCAGCAGGACACCCAGTCCAGCTCCAACCAGACCCTATCCCCGTCCCCAGGCAGCAGGAGGAGGCGTACGGGCAGCAGAGGAGTGGAGGTCAGTGACTCCTCCTCTCTCCTTAGCTGTGAGCTTGTTGGCTCTCTGCAGGAAACAATTAACCGTTCGTACAGCGACTCTCAGTTTGACGTTTTGTGTGACTCCTCGAAAAACGCTAACTTGTTGGTTGAGGAGTTTTTTGACGAGCGGTCGCGAGCTGGAGCCGAAGGGAGGATGCCGTCTTGTTCGTACTCAATGGCGGCGGCAGATTTCCCATCATCGTCCTCGGGTTTGAACGGTCAGACTCGTTTCAGTCTCCCTGAGCGTGTGCCTGTGACCCAGCGCAGCAGAGTGAACCATCGAACAGGCGCCAAGGAGAGACTGTTCGTCTGCAGCTACTGTGGGAAAGCTTTTAACCGACCCAAGAAAGTGGAGATTCACCAGCGCGTGCACACAGGGGAGAAACCGTTCAGCTGCTCCACCTGTGGGAAAACATTTTCTGAAGCTGGGAACCTGAGGAAGCACCAGAGGGTTCACAGTGGAGAGAAACCATACAGCTGCGGCTTGTGTGGACGAGGGTTCGCCTGGATCAGAAACCTGAAGACTCACCAGCTCAAGAGCCACCCTGAAGTGTACAGTGAGCGGACACCAGGGGGCGCACCTGAGCTGTCTTCTTTTATCTGAAGGGTACTGAAGGTGAAACATCAGAATGGAATGGAAACAGGACCTTTTAATAAACAGATGCCAGTGTGTATGACAGAAGCATTAAAAGTGTTTATACTAAGTTATGTATGTCACAGTGTTTTCTCAACATGTAGAGTCAGAGCAACATTTCTGCTTCATCATATAATGTGTTCACACTGAAGGTCCCACATTAGAATGGAGACACATTTTTAGCAGCGTGAACCTGAGCTGTGTTTCATTGTCTGTGTTTGAATGGCTCAGGAGGATTCTGCCCTCCACTCTTTGACCTAAAGACATCCGTAAAGAAAAATCTCTCCTGCTCATGTTGAATATCAAGTTCAGAAAAGTCAAAACTACGGTGTGAGGCCCCGTGTCCACCTAGCGTTTTTTCCGGGCAGGAAAGCGCTGGTAAGCACTGAGTTGTAGAAAGACGTTGACATGTTTCAGTCTGTGTGAGTGTGAACGTGTTAATGAGGACATATTATAGCCCTTCTCCACCTGTAGAAACCAGCTCTCTCAGAATGCTCTGTTTTGGTGTGTGTGTCTCTTTAAATGCAATGAACCCCCCTCTGAGTTTTCCCGGTAGACTTAACTCCTCTGTAGCCAGAATAAAAATGGCAGACCTGCGCAAAAGTTTTGTTCTAGGCTGGGGGTGGAGTCCATGGGTGGAGATACCAGGGGAGGGGATGGGATGGGATTTCTTCTTACCAGAATCCCACTGTGATGTCACAAGGAGAGCAAATTTGAAACGGAGCATTTTTCTCTGTGTTGTAAGACCTGTGCAGACCACAAACAAAGGACTGGGTGAGTTTATTTTACATTTTGTGGTTCAGTAAACACTCAGGGTACCCAAATATATGAAAACACTGTAAAAGCGGATTTTTCTCTGTATGTCCCCTTTAAACAGTCTGAAGCTAAAATGACTCGACGTAAGTCTAAATTAAGATTTAAGTTTACAATTTGACAGAGAGCAACAGAAGAATGAGATAAACATTTCGGCATCATAAAGTTTAGCAATAATGTAACAGTTGTCAGAAACATAATTTCTCTGGTTTGTTTGGAAAGATGTTTTATTTTTCTGAGACGGGGAAATGTTCACTCTGAGCTCAGACTGCTCAGTGATGCTGTGATGACATCACATCTCACTGTTCTGATAACAAACAGTAACCATCTTCAGTGGTCAGATTTCCTGCTCTTAACAACCCGACAGTTTTACTTAATCTAAGATTAAAACATTAGAAAGATAATA
The DNA here is from genome assembly GCF_963930695.1 of Labrus bergylta. NCBI lineage: Eukaryota > Metazoa > Chordata > Actinopteri > Labriformes > Labridae > Labrus > Labrus bergylta. The sequence goes on along the minus strand of NC_089195.1, from coordinate 16,227,233 downwards.
AATATCACTAGTAAACTCTGTGTTCATCACCATGTTCTTCCTGTTAAAGAGCATAGAAAGTTGAGGAGCTTTGGAGGCGGGGCTTGTAGCACTGACTGGTTCTGATTGGTGGAGATCTTGCATCATTTAATTTGTCACCATGTTGAAAAACTCTGCAGCTGTGAAGTAGCAAGTTTGATTTTATTTAGATTGAGTTGGAAACACAGACAACAACAGACTGGAGGAACTTTTAAGCCTACTAAAACTTTAGATCTGATACTTTAGAGTTCCTGCTTCTTCAGGTGGAAATGACTTTAGATCCTCAGCAGGAGTTTTAAGGAGGAGGCTCTGTTTATTTGCTCAACAAAGTAAAAAATAAAGTTGGCTGGGAAATATGTTTGTCTTTAGTACACAGTAATAACACTCTCACCACATCATTATAAATATGATTATGGACTGTTTTTATATTTCTGTGTAACCTGAACTATCATCCAGTTTTTTTTAGGATTTTCACAATATCAGAATTAAAACTTAGATATAACAAAAAAATAAACCATGTCATACCTGTTTGATACCACAGCAACAAAATAGAAGTCCTAGACACCCATTATTGGGTAATTAATTGATTTTAACGAACAAAAATTGGTCTAAAGTGCACAAAAAAATAAACATCAGCAGCCATCTCGGTCAATTACAAAAATGTCTCAACGGATCCCCGTCCCGTCCCATTTCAGATTAAAGGCTGTGATTGGCCCGAGCAGAATCAGGATTGATTTGAATCTGAACTTCAGGTGGAGAAGACGTTTCAGTCATAGAATAAAATAAAACCGATTCAGTGTGTGTGTGTGTGTGTGTGTGTGCATGGAGTCCAGTGAATGTGTGAGCACTGTGAAGGAGTGGATTAATGTAATGTTTGACATCATGTGTTTTCTATGAATAACGGTTCAATATTTGTAGCATTGTGCATATGGAATAAAATCTGCTTCTTAAACTCTTGTGAAGATGTTTTAATGAGCCTGAGTTTAATCTGAAGGGATCAGGTTTAAACTGATGCTTAGTAAGGTAAGGCTACCTGAGATTTGCAAAATTGCTGCCATGACAACCTGAAAAAAAGTCTTGTTCAGTGTTTGGTTGTATAAAAAGAAGCTCTGAGGAGATGACTGTTCATGTTTCAGTATGAACGTTTTTACTCAGGAAGTGACCATATTTGGATAAATGGGTGGAGCTGCAGAGTAGTGAGGGTCACTTCTGGTGCTAAAAATAAAGATGGCGGTCATTTTCATTTAGTATATTATGTTCCCACTTAGAGTCAAATACACCAGAAAGAGGGGAGGAGTTTCGGCAGGGCTACCTGTGATTGACATGATGATACCATGGCAACCTGTCAGTCAGAAGTGAGATGTAGCAACGAGCAGGGTTAAATTAAAAAAAGGTGATTTTAAATTTTCTATACTGAAGTTTAAAAAAAAATTGCAGTTTCTCAAATGGCCACTAGAGGTTGTCACCCATTTCTCTCTTTATGACAACTGTACAGGCTTAATATTTATACATCTCACCTGTTTACATTATATTAAGTCTTAAAGTGATGTAGAATTAGGGGTGTGGCCTCTGAGTGACAGGTGGAAGCTGCTAGCTGTCTGCTAGGCTTCACGTCAGCTAATTCAATCACTGACCTTTAACCTCTGGGACGTGTTTGTGCCGTTGGAACCCTTTGGAGATTTTTTTCTTGGAAATATCAGACAAAATATCTGTCTTGCTTCGTGCTTTATTGTTCTAACTACAAGTCTGAGCTCCACGAGCTCAAACCAGTCACATTATTATGTTTACATGTAAGCAATAACTAGCAGCTATCTGTGACTGAGAGAACCGCAGTGTCAGCTTGTTGAGCGTTGCATTTATTTGTGTTAGCGTGCGTTGGGTCAGGAATAATGTGGGAGTTGATAAAGAATAAAACATACAGACAGAGGATTATATTTCTAGCTCTGTCCACCAAGACCTTCAACCAAGTCCAGCTACCTTTGGATCAAGCTTAGAAACACTCCAACATACATTAACCTCATGATTTGAAACTTTGCCCACATTTAGTTTGGGCTTCCAGCATTGTAACACTATCTGTGAGTTTCCTCCAAATAAGATCATGTGTCTTCAGGCATGTGTATAAATCTGTTCTTATTATTTTTATTTGTTAACAGTGAAAGGAATAAATGATACAGGGCGCCGGTAGCCTAGTGGTTAGCACGCCACATGAACGGAGGCTGAAGTCCTCTAAAGCAGGCGGCCCAGGTTCAGGTCTGACCTTTAGCTTCTTTCCCTAAATCAGGCTGTCAGTCTGTAAAATGTTTTCACTTTCTATGGGATGAAGTATTCCTCACAGCGTCTTAGATCAGGTTTAATATCGGCAGTGGTCACTGTGAGTACTCTTATATTCTTATTTATTTTATTTTGGACAAGAGTCCAGGACTGAAAGTTTGAGAAAAATATCGATGAGTTCAAGAAAATCTGATCAATATTATTTTTTAAACTTCAGAAAATCTTTTCAAAATGTTTCTTCTCATTAGGTTTTTCATGGTTCACTTTAAATTTAAAACGAAGAAAAGATTAACTTTGAGTAATTAAAGCAGAATCTCTAAGTCTAATAAGTCTAAAACGTTCTATAAATGTATTTATAAATGTGTAATAATGTTACCTGAGCTCTGGATGAACTCTGCTGTTTTCTCCTCATGTTTCTGTCATGTTCTAATGATGATGCTCAGTGTCCGTGTGCATTAACATCACACACGCCTCTCTTCACCCTGTGTGTGTGTGTGTGTGTGTGTGTGTGTGTGTGTGTGTGTGTGTGTGTGTGTGTGTGTGTGTGTGTGTGTGTGTGTGTGTGTGTGTGTGTGTGTGTGTGTGTGTGTGTGTGTGTGTGTGTGTGTGTGTGTGTGTGTGTGTGTGTGTGTGTGTGTGTGTGTGTCTGCGCGCAGAAGGAGGAGGAGGACGTGGTGCTGGTGAAGGTGGAGGAGGTGGAGCAGGTGGGGGCGGGGCCTCAGAGTCAGCGCAGCCTCAGCATTCAGGAGGGTGAGTGTATGGGGTGCCGATTGTAAAAACGTTGTTATATATATATTTTAGATATATTTTCAATATTTAGTTAATATTCTTCACATTTAGCTCATTTTACACAAATAATTGCAAAGTTTAAGTGTTGAAGAAATATTGAATAATAAATCTAAATGTAAAGTCTAAATGTTATATCTATATCTAAATGTTAAATGTTAAATCTAATCTTTATTCGAGTAAATACATAAAAGAAATGTAGATGAAACAGATTGAATGTTCCTTTCATGCATCATGTTAAGAAAATGAGCTCTTAGGTTTGAAAACAATTAATTTCATCTTTCTGTACAATGTCACATAAAATGTGTTTGTCCAACATTTCAATCTTTGATCAAACTTTTCATCAGATTTCAATCATTCCAGCTGAGAGTTTCGATTTCTTCTCTAATGCATGTTATCACTTCACAACACACCAACAGATTGTTTTTTAGATTTGAGGGGGGAGTTCATACAAAATAAATGTTCAGGTATTCAGACACTTAAAGAACGCACAGAAACACTGCAGCTGTATCATGTTCATTTGTTTCTGGAGTAAAAGAAAAGGTATTGATTAAAAAAATGAAACCAGACAAAAAAAATAAGAGGAAGAGGAAACATGCCTGATGCTTCTGTTTCAACAAAAATGACAACACCAACAATAATAATAATAATAATGAATTAAAAAAATAAAATAATAGTCCTTTCTCTACGTCTGCAGGTCTTGTGGAGTCAAGCACGGACGACTTCAGAGCCGCTCTAGCGTTTGATGACATCACACAGAGCTCCAATGGTCAGCTGTCTGACCTGCAGGAGAGTGGGCGGGGATTCTCAGAGGTCAGCTATGGTACTTCCTCACTGTGGACCAATGGTGGGGGTAGTTATTGTCATGACAACAGCCTCCCGGGGCCGTCCTCTCACTGTGTCCCCCTCTCTTACCTGCCCAGTGCTCTGGTTGGAGCAGAGCTGGGCGATGCTGGGAGGGGATTAGCTGCTGAGAGCTCTCAAGGTTTCCACACCTCTGTGTCCTTTCAGCAGCAGCTTCCTGTAATCGACCTGTCAGAGGAGTCTAGCCACGCCCCCTCTTTAGATCAGGTACAGGGACCTCCTGAGGGTCAGAATCGGCCTCAGGCTCCGGGGGGGTCCAGCAGGAGGCGGGACTATACCTGCAGGTTCTGTGGTAAAGGCTTCAGCTCCCCCACTAGCCTGGGGTCTCACCTGAGAACGCACACGGGGGAGAAACCGTACGGCTGCAATGTGTGTGGGAAAAAGTTCTCCCATTTCTGTAACCTGAAGATACACAGACACATCCACACCGGAGAGAGACCGTACCAGTGTTCCCTGTGTGCCGACCGCTTCGCCGACCCCAGCAACCTGAGGAAGCATGAGAAGAGACATCACATGCAGATGTAGAAATGTGAAAACACCAGACACGCATAGAAACACCCACAGATACAAACCCCTGCCTGCGCTCTGAACGCTCCTCTGAACCCAGAACCTGACAAAGCTTGAAAAAAGAGACACCACCGACAGCAGACACCACCCACAGACATTAAAACACCACCCACAGACATTAAAAAACACCACCCACAGACATCAAAAAACAGCAACCGCAGACATTAAAAAACACCACCCACAGACATTAAAAAACACCACCCAGTCATTAAAAAACACCGCCCACAGTCATTAAAAAACACCACCCACAGACATTAAAAAACACCACCCACAGACATTAAAAAACACCACCCAGTCATTAAAAAACACCGCCCACAGACATTAAAAAACACCACCCACAGACATTAAAAAACACCACCCACAGACACCAAAAAACACCAACCACAGATATTAAAAAACACCACCCACAGCCAGTAAAAAACACCAACCACAGACATTAAAAACACTACCCACAGCCATTAAAAAACACTACCCACAGCCATTAAAAAACACCACCCACAGACATAGAAACAACACCCACAGTAGTAGAAACACCCCCCTCAGACATAATAAACTACGCCAGCACATATAAAAGCACCACCCACACACAAAGAAATACAAGCAACGCAGACACCACCCCGATCCCTGTGCTCTGAGCCCTTCTCCAACCCCAGCGCATAAAGAGACACCACCCACAACAAAGATAACATCCACAGACAGACACACGCTCCCAAAAGAGACACCACCCTAAACGAAGACATTGTCCAAAGACAGAGACACCAAACTTAAAAAGACCACCCGCAGACGTAGACACCAACCACAGAGACACCATCCGCTCCCTGTGCTCAGAATACTTCCTAAAGCACAGCAACCTGAAGAAATATGACAAGACACACCATCCACAAAGACGCCAACCCCGACGTTGAAACTCTCTCTGACGTAGACAGTCAGGCATGTCTCAGTCCTAACCCTGCTTGGTTTCTTAATAACTCCCATTGAGTTTACGCCTACATCTTAAAATCCAACAAACTCCACCTTCCTGTAAAACAAGCTAAAGGAGATTCTTGTGATGTTGGTCACATGATAAGAAACATGTTTCTAAAGCTCCAAACTAAACATTTTTTATTCCTACAAACTGATGTGAATTCTCTGGTAGAATTTCTCAGTAAAATTTGAAAAGCTGAGGCTGCATTTTTAAAATCCAGGAAATAGAAACTACAAGCAGGAAGAACAGACTCAATTGTTAAATTGAAAAATCATCACTCATTTTTCTGGTAACCAGGGAGATAATGGAGGTGTGTTTTTGTGTTTAGAGAGTAAGTGTTAAAGAGGACATATACCCACCAGCTCTCTCAGAACGCTCTGTTTTTGTGTGTGTGTCTCTTTAAATGCAATGAGTCCCCCCTGAGTTTTCCCGGTAGACGTCACTCCTTCGCTTGCGAGAATAAAAATGGCAGACCTGCACAAAAGTTATGCGCTACGCTGGGGGTGGAGTCCATGGGTGGCGATACTAGGGAGGGGGGATTTTTCATAATATGTCCCCTTTAAAGGACGGGGGCTGTATGGAATAAAACTCAGCAAGATAGAGAGTGATTTCTGTCGGTACAGGACAAACACTGTGTGGAGGTTCACACTGTTTTCTGCTTTTTAACCTCATTTTAATCATGTTCTTTCATAATGCCTCAGGTCAATGTTGTCTTCTGTTTATTAAAGTGCCTTTAATGTAAATATGAAGCCTGTGTGTAACAGCCACACACTGTAAATGTACCTTCATCTTTTTTGTTGTGTCACAGTTTTGTAAACTCAGTTTGTAAGATATTTCATTAAACTTTCTACAAACTCAACATGTGAATTTGTGTTTTTATTACAAATCCTACATTACAAAACTGTGACACAATATAAGCATCAAATCTATATATTATATATATATAATATATTCACACACTCTAGTGTAAAAGGCTCACATAATTGTCAGGATTGTCCTGCACATACTGATAAGGGCTGTAATATATTCATTTATTCTACTTAGAGCAATGAGAGTTTAAAATCCTCATTATTAGTCTGAGTGTGTGAAGAGCTGCAAAGAGAGAGTCAAAGAGAGTTGAAATATGAGATTTTTTTCTGCACAAACACAGCACAGAGCTCAGACATTTCTAGTAGCACCACTGTTTGCTGTGTTTTTTTTAGACACTTCCGACTTTATCTTTTAACACCATCTGACAGCACTGTACGTTTGGAAGGTGAGTGCTTACATTAGCTGTCGTCTGACTGCAGCTAAAGAGTGATTAAAAGGTTTGCTCTGCGACTTTCAGACCAAAACAAGTGCTCTCTTCAGACATGCCTCCTTCATCCCTCAGCTCCTCTCTCCCCTTCACGCCTCCACACTTCACCCGCCCTCCCCTCCCATCCAGCTTCACTTACAGGGACAGAGACAGCAGCCACCGAGTGCCAATAAACATCTGTTAACAAGACTATGCAATTAAACTCAAGTGGCAATGTTATTATTATTATTACTGTTATATTAATGCCTCCTCTTTCCCCTCCCCCTTCTCTCCTCAGTCTGCAGAGTCCACCCCTGCGATGCCACAAGAACCGGGAAGCGTGGTGGCGGTCCAGCTGAAGGACTGCGAGAGGAGGACCAGGACCAGAACCACTACCCCCTCTGAGTTCTCTCTGTTTGACCTGGAGACCTTCTTCACCCGCTGGGCCCCTGACTCGGACTCCGTGCCAGCCCCCGAAGGGCCCTCCTGTTCTTTCACTAAACATGACTCGGCTCAGAGTGAGCAGGACCAAGTCATTATTGTAGAGAGTGAGGCTCAACATGTGGTTCCGGCCCCTGAGGAGGCGGCAAGGAGGCTGAGTAGAGGACTCCATCAAACCGGATCACAGGGTGAGAGAGCGGCCAGGATGTATCAATGTTTACATGCGTTTATTTTGTAGTTTTCATTCAAAAGTTTGTCTGCTTTGATGATGTCAGACACTGATCAGTGGCGCAGCTGAAAATGCTTAATACTTCAAAAGTCAACTGTGTATCAGCAGCTCTCAGATGCTTTGTCATATTAGACAAACAATACAGTTTGTTCTTATAATAATAATAACTCCTGCAGCAAGATGTCCGATGTGTCCTTGGGCACATCCTCGAAATTGCTCCAGCTGCTCGGTTGGTGGCGTATGGCTGGGATTAGTTACTTTTGATAGTCTCACTACACATCAGCCTCTGCCATCTGGGTGTGAATGAGTAATAGTAACTTGGATTTATATAGCGCCTTTCAAGAAACACAAGGATGCTTAGAGTAGGTGTGACCTGCCGTGTAAAAACGCTTTGAGTAGTCAGAAGACTAGAAAAGCTCTTTACAAGCTCAAGTCCATTTACCATTTAGGTAGGGTTCAGTGTGGACTTTACACAACGTGTACACAGCTGCTGACACTGACTCCAACTCTGATTCAAAAGCTTATTTGAAAACAGCAAAAATAAAGTGTCCCAATCAAACATAAAAACCAAAAGGAAAAACATGCACAGGAGATGCTTTATGCGCTCGCAGTGCGTGTGAAAATACCTTTTTGTTGTGTTACCCTGTGCACACATACCTCTAAGTTGCGAGTTGTAAGACACGATACACTTTGTTTTCCCCCACCGTAAATTTGTCTTGGACTCAAATTGCTATAAAAATTCAACTGCCTCGACCGTAGAGTCAATAAATACAAACAATAAAAACAAACTCAATCATCGTGTAAACATAGTAGTTCATATTTGATCTAAATCTAACACCATAGAATAACAGCTTTATTAATGCCTTTCTGATGTGATATTCTTTCTCTGCCAGCTGGCCCATCAGTGTCTGCCCCCCTGAGGATACAAGCTCCGCCCCCTCAGCCTCCGTGGAGCAGAAGCTCCGCCCTAATGAGGAAAGCTCAGCGTCATCAGATCAGCAGCAGGATGTCTGCACGAAGCACTCCCAGTGTCAGCTCCACCTGCAGCTCCTCAGCCGCTCCAGCTGTTCGAGGATCCACAGCGGCATCCGTCAGCATCAACATCTCTGCTCAGCCTCGAGCCAGCCTCCTGTCCTGCCACAATAAAAGCCTGGCTGCCTGCATAGGGCTCGGCGAGCAGCGCAGGAAGAGCTACGTGTGTCGAGCGTGCGGGAAAGCATTCTCGGGTCAGTCCAACCTGGAGGCCCATGAGAGAGTCCACACCGGGGAGAAACCTTTCAACTGCGACACCTGCGGGAAACGTTTCTCTGAGGCGGGGAACCTGAAGAAACACCAGAGGGTGCACACTGGTGAGAAACCTTTCAGCTGTGAGCGCTGTGGTAGGAGGTTCGCCTGGATCTGCAACCTGAGGACTCACCAACAGTCTGCTACGGGCTGTGGCCCCCCTACTGTAGGGGGGCAGAGCTGAGCTGATTATTATTAATGCTAACACTGTTTTATTTAAGCAAGTCCTAGACACCCAATATTGGGTAAGTTATTCTTTTTAATCAACAAAAATTGCAGTCAAACTCCTGCAGGAGGAGGAGCTGAGCAATGTACTGAGGTGAAAGACCTCAAAGACGGCACCAGGATTTTGAAATGGACAAGAAACGTGATGGGGAGCCTATGCACAGAGGATAAAATTGGTGTAATCTTGCGGTCTCGCCATTTCTGGTTAAAAGACGAGCTGCTGTGGTTTAAGGGCCTATATTACAAACTGTCAGTAAACTCAGCTCAGCAGCTGATTGAAATCCTTCATTCAACTCAAATGATTCATTAAAACCGACATTGATATGATGTGAAAAGGAAAAAAAAATAAGGGTTGTCACATGCCCAGAACTTCAAACTTTAATATGATTCTAGTAAAAATGAAACTATGTCTATACTGGTTTGATTCCACAGCAACAATAATGTAAGTCCTTGACACCCAATTGTGTGTCATCTATTGTTTTACATTTTCAAAAATTGCAGCAAACTCCTGCACACTGTCTGAATTACACAAAAACATTGTTAACCTTTGCGTAAGGAAAAGTTATTTTTGGTTTTTTTGTACAATTAAGACAGTCTCGCTCTTTTAGACAAAACTCTGACTGAAGATCTGTAGTTTCTTTCTAAAAGCTTCACTTCCTTTTGATACTATCCATCATTATAATAACACAGATTGTGTTTTTTTTTAACAAGTGGTATTGATACCTAAGAAAGTAGCAGGCTGGTGTTTTAACATCCAACTGACAGTCAGTGTTTATAGATATATAAACCAGATTTGAGAGACTGAATTCTGAGACTGAGCTGAGTAACACATCAGAGTCAGACATGGTGTTCACTCTGCTCGCTTTTTTTCATTCTTCATTAAAACAGGCTGATACTTCCATATGTCTCAACAGTGCCATTAAACAATAATGCTTCACTTTAATGACTAAAAACCGGCCTGGTCTTCCCCTGACTTGGTCTTAATGTTGTGCTGCATCCTGTTGATCTCCATGCTGCAAACAGGAAATATAATAATGTCTCTGCACATGTTTACACATCCAGGAGTCTGCAGAGAAACACAAGGACAGAACAAATCTTGCTCTATGGGAATGAAAATACTATTTTTTTCTCACCCTAATACTGATTATAGTCATTGTGAAGCATTGAGGTTTTGTGTTTTGATGTCTAAATTAATTGAAATCAAGACCAATGAGAGCGACTTTTATGCTACATCCCAGCACATTTCAACACAGCAGACCCCAGCAGGAAGAGGGTTTGTGCTCGGTCAGCTTTGATTGACAGCTCTGTTTTATACTCTGAACACATCATGAATGATTTTATACTGTGTGCAAAATAAACACTTTTAAAAAGCACAAAATAAACATTTTCGTTAACTTACAGTGTTATGGGTTTCTTCTATCATAATAAGTGAAAACACAGAGTTAAACTAACATGCTGATGTCTTCATCAAGTACAGTGGTTCCCAAAGTTGGGGTTGTGACCTCCCCGTGGGGACTCTTTACACACACACCTCTCAATCTATTTAGTTTCATGTGTCCACTTAATTCTATACATGGAAATGTATTCTTGTATTCCGTTTCTATAGCCTGCTGTTTGCTACAATATATGCCTGGGAAACCGGGGGTCCCGACACTGAGGCACCCTTATTTGGGGGTCGCAAGCTGAGAACATTATATGAATTATACTCACTCTATATGCAATGTCAGAGTAGGCCATGGGGATCAAGTTCTTGTATATCTCGTTCTCGATGGAAGTTTCCCATGCTAAATCACTTTAAAACGCAACTTGCTGCATTTCCGCTGTAAGGAAATGGGAAGAATGCTTTGATACTATATAGTAAAAAATTTACTTAAAATTTGAGAGAAAGCATATTGACGAATAAACCCCTGTCAAATATTGCTCCCTGTGGTTATGTAAAGAGCCACATGGTAGCACATCTCGATGGGTAGCACAATTTGATAGGCCTTATTTTACACAATTACACAATTCCCTCGTCGGCGGGAATCGAGCATATAGACCAGTGGTGTCCAAACTTTTTGCGGGCCAAAATTGCCACAGGTTTTGTTTTTAAAAATATAGTTGAAAAAATAGTAAGGCTTTGTAGATCAGAATCACAAGGCTCGCTAAAGAAACTCTTTAATAAAAGGAAATCAAATATTTAGATTTCTTTGTTCTACTTTATTTGTTTTTTTCTCAGAATCAAGCCTGTAACGTGGTTCATTTTTTTAGAAAAGCTTTCTGCATTTGGCTCAGGTCATTAAATGGTTAAACAGTCCGCTTGTTTGCAAAAACTGTGCATAAGTTTTTTTTCATAGTTTACAAACAAATGTGGAAAATAATAAAAGCTGTAGATTTAAAAACAACAACATACATGTTACTGAACATTTTCTATTTTAGGAATATTGTTCAGCCCTTGTTAACATGAAAAAGAAAAATAAGAAAATGTGCCAATCTTAATCGAGGCCTCGGGCCAAAATCTTCTGATTCTTCATTTGAAGTCACGGGCCGCAAGAAATCCCCTCAAGGGCCGCAAATGGCCCTCGGGCCGCACTTTGGACACCCCTGATATAGACCGTAAATATTAAGGAAAAGAGGCGGAGACACGGAGAGGATATCTGATTTTATTGGTTAGAAATGGATGGGCTGACCGGTCGATTCCGAGGTTGAGTTGTCGAAAATACAGGCTACGAGTTACGAGGTCTTTACTTTACAGCGGTACATATCTATTAAGAAACTGTAGGCTGATTAAATTCTTCTTTGAAATATGTTTTTTGGATATCAACGCCATTGTTCCTACCCATGATGATTATTCTGGATCTGCATAAAGGTCTTCCCAAGAAATCCCCAAACTTAAGGGAGGCTATCTTTAAAAGAGTGGCTGTTGTTTAACTAAGACTGTCAATTTGAATGTCTTTAAACCTTACTAGTAAAAATACAGTTTGACTGTGAGTAAGGCCGACACTATTGTTGGCATCTAAAATATAATTACCGATATGAGTGTTAATCGGTCTGACACAATGTATCGGTGCTGAGCTGTCATACACTCACGGAGAGACAAGAGAAAACACATAGCAGAGGATGGTTTCGATCCATCGACCTCTGGGTTATGGGCCCAGCACGCTTCCGCTGCGCCACTCTGCTGCATGAATGCCATTTCACCACTGTTTCTATTTAGAGTAAAACAGTGGTCATTATCCAAAACCATTTTGTTTCCCTATAGATGCGAGTTAAACACCATGCAAATAACACTTTTCTATACGAAAACATCAACTTTCCACTTGCATATCCTAACAATTTAGCCTTTTTCTGTCGTGACGCGATAACTAGACGGAGGGATCGAGTCTCTCTGTCGGCTGTCTCCGGTTAGGAATTGTATGTTGGTTTTCTCCGTGTGTTCAGGTACCTTGCCGCAGTTTGAAGGAACATTTTGGTTGGTAAAAGTCGGCTATAATTTGTATGAACCCGCGAGACTCCAATACTGTTTTGTGTAAAGCAGCATTCTTGTTATTGGCTCTCCATGTCACCTTTTGTTTCTCCTTTGCGCCACTAGAGGGCGTAGTTAGACTGTTAAAGTATTGATAATGGCAAACACCTTGTAGATTACATGAAAACAAATACAGCTGTCATTACATTTCGAAATGAATTATGTGCATAAAAAATGTCGGATTTGGGGTTATTTTAGACGTTTTTATCACCTAAATGTCATCATTTCAAGGCCCTATCAAACGTAACATTTAAACCAAATACCATCATGACCTTTTGAAAGTAGCGCTTCATTCTGCACAATTTATTTATACATATGACACAAGAGAAAGACAGCTGACATAATGACAGCATATTCTGAAAAGAAAACAAGCAGGTTTTGTGTTTAACATGTTTTCTAATAACACATTGAAATATAACATATAAACATTGTATGGCATGTTGAATTTTTTTTCCTCGTTAGGACAGTGAAGATTTTTTTTACAAAGAATCACATCGTTGTCAGACAGTTCACACATCACAGAGGCTAAATGCAATCTGTCTAAAACAAACTGCATTACGTTTCAATTAAGAAACAGAAGTTCATGCTTATCATTGATTTGATAACACTAGGACCAAAACACACTTAGAGCGCATAGTACCATATTACCCCTCTATGTAATGCCTGTTTCTGTTAGCTACAGTTTCTAAATGTACTATGGGAGGTTATCAGGCCCTTCTCCTTTGGAATCATCTACCAGTCAGGTCTTCATAGTTTATGTTTGTGTTTGTGTCTCAGCTGAGTGGTGTTTTAGGGGATTTGTACAGGAGTGTATTCATGTGATCAAGGAGTGTGCTGCTGCATTGTGTTTGTGTGATTGTGAGAGGTCCGTCTGAGCCGATGACTCCAGAGCTCTTTTTATGTCCCGGTGCAGCCCTGATGACCACCCTGCACAGCAGTGATGCTGTAACCGAACAGACAGATGAAGAAAAGGTGATTGTCCGTGTGTGGGTGTTTTCTGACTGTTGTGTATAAACAGTGAGTGTAAGAGAGTCTCTGCTTCCTGTTTGTTTGGAAGTTGGTCTTTTTTTTGCTCATCAGCAGATGATCTCCACCTCTGTGACCTCCTCAATGCTGCCCTCCACCTGCTGCTGCACCACCTTCTCCTCACCTTCCTGCTCTTTCCTCTCCTCTGTGTCCCCTTCCTCCTCCTCTGTCTTCCTACTCTCCTGCTCCTCTCCTCCACTCTCCCCCTTCACCTTTGTCCTCTTGCCGTCTCTCAGGGCGCAGGGCAGACAGTTAGCGAGGAAGAGGACGGCAGAGAGACAGATCAGAGAGAGGACTGCGCCCACACCCACCTCCAGCTCCTGAGCTCCCTGCGCCTCCTCCCCCCTCCCACCTCCTCCCCTCTCCTTGCTGGGGGAGAAGTAGACGGTGCCCTCCTCCTGGCTGGGCATCAGCACGGCTCGTTCCAGATTGTTTTGACTAAGCATCCCTCCATTCCCCACTTTGTTCCAGTTTCTGTCAATCACTTTCCCACTCAGTCTGTCATAGTCGCTGCTGACGTTCCCTCCTTCCTCCTCCTCTGAGTTTGCAGCATAGATGTCAATGTCAGACTCGACCAGCGTGTCTGAAATGTCAAACTCAAACTCTTCCCCGTTCACATCTTTGTCCTCCTCTGGCTGCAGGAAGTCCAGGTCCAGGTTGACCCGGATCCACCCTGACCCTCGGGCCAGCCGGCGCGCTCTGCTGTCTGTCCAGTCACCTTCACTGATGGAGTTGGAGGTGATTGACAGGTCACCGCAGGTGGAAACCAGAAGCTCTGCTCTCAGTAAAGGCCCGCCCCCGTCCCCCTGGGCATAGATGTGCTGGCTGGGGCCGGGCGTCACGATGACCACGGACTCAGCCAGTGAGGAGAGGAGCAGGGAGAGGGGGAGGTCACTGAAGGAGGAGAGGAGGGAGGCGGAGTCATCGCTGAACTGCAGCCAGACGCTGATCGACGCCTCCTGGAGGAATATATCAGGATGATGGAACGATTATAAGATGACCATACAGTATTAATCTTCTTAACTGTTTCACATTGTTACTGTGAATTAACAAAGAGATGATCAAAAATAAGCCTGTCATAAATTCTTATCTTCGTTCGTTAAATCTTAACTTAATTTAAGGAACTGCATCAAACACTGCTGCATTACAATGCCTCCTGACGGGTTGTGTTCTAGATTTTGTTTAGTCATTTAGTTTCATAATCCTACATTTTTATAAAGCTGTTTCTATAATGTTTGTGAAGTAACCATTTTCTTTCATTTAGTAGCATGTAACTTTGGGTTAACTTTAGTGTGATGCTTAAAGGTAAACTAAAAATCATATTAAAATGTGCTGTTGTTTTTTTAGATTTATTTTGGGGCTTTTTATGCCTTTATTTACAGATAGGACAGTGGATAGAGACAGAAATCTGGGACAAAAACGGTGACTAGGACATGCGGAAAAGGAGCCACAGGTCTGATTTGAACCGGGGTTGCCCGCTTGGTGGTATATAGACTCCGTACATCGGGCACTCGCACTAATCACTAGGCTACCAGCGCCCCTAAAATGTGTACATTTTTACACTGTGCATGGATTTTTTTTATTATGTTTTATCCAGAACAAACGTGTCACAGAATGTTTCAATCAAACAATATATTGAACTACTAGTTTAACCCAAGTGAAAACACAGGTGTTAAAACATAAAAAAAAAAACTGCTGTTCCTCTAGTGTCCACTAGAGGCTGTCCCGTGCAGTGAGTCAACTCACCTGTTTACATTATATTGAGGTTCGAAGTGATGTAGAATTAGGGTCGTGGCCTCGTTGAGTGACAGGTTGGAGCTTGCTAATTGTCTGTGTTCAACAAGTCTGAGCTCCACTTTTTTACAACCAGTCACATGATGACAGTATTTTATTTACACATTAGAAACAATTAGCAGCTGTATTTGCGTCTGAGAAGCACACCTGGACTGGGAGCTCATTCACTGATTGTCATACATTTTTATACATACAATACAATTTTTTTGTGTTGTCCCATGAATAGAATCAGGATTATTGTAGGTTATTTTGTGTAGAGATTACAGTAAACCATAGAGATAAAGTCCAGTTATGAAACTCCAGGATTCATAAGCCGCCTAGAAACCTTCCATGTTTTAACCCAAACTTTCAACAGTATTTTAAAGTCAGAGTTTGAACTTAACTTTAAGTTTTGTTAAGTTTGGGTGTCACAGAGCTCTGAGTATGGTTTGATAGATGTTTGATTATAATGTATTGTTCCTGATATTAATTAATAATAAGTTTTCAGATCAGAGTCCTCCTCTCTCTCACCTGGTGATGGTTGTACAGGATGTTGTATGCTGTCACTGTCGTCGTGACGACGGAGGGGTGCGCAGGGCTGGACGTGACTGACATGCCAAGGCCGCTGACCACCTGCACGGAAAGGTCACCAGGGGTAACGGGGTCAGAAGTCACAGTGACATCACACCTGCCAAGCACGCCGTCCCACTGCTCAGAGACGACCTAGGAGAGAGATGACGAGGATGATGAAGGATAGGAACTGATGATGTCATACTGAGATGATGTCACCGTCGCTTACATAGATTGACGTCTTCCCGGGTCGTAAACCAATCAGATTGTTCTGGGAGCTGAGGGAAGCCACACTGGGATCTTCTACTTTCAGCCAATCACGGACCAGCTCGGTGACATCCACGAACCAATCAGACGAGCCCAGGAGATGCGTGTTCCCGGCCTCCAAGTCCTGAGCTGTGAACTGGGTCAGCACATGGATGGAGGAGCGCTGATAGACGGGCACACACCTGATGGACAGGTGACACATGAGGTGAGATATTAACATAGTTCACTGAGTGTGATTAATACAGAGTATTTCACCTACAGGTCGTCATGGTTTCCTGTTGACCTCCTGACCTGCAGCAGCTCAGTTAACATCAGTTAACAAGACGTTCAATTGCTCTGAACCTTCATCCTAACATCACACAGCCCATAAAGCCTGTCCAGTCCAAGCAACAGCCTCAGGTGCTGAAAATTGAACATTAAAGCCAACGCAGAAGAACCAGAAGCTGCAGTTCCTCTAGTGTCCACCAGAGGTGGTCTCATGTGGTGAGTCAATCCCCATAGAGCCCCATGTTAAAATCTCTAACTTTACAGCGGAAATAAAAATGTTAACAGCCTGGTACAAAAACAGTTTTGGTCTCTATAGCACATTTATCTCTTCACCACAACCGTACAGGCTGAATTTTATACAACTTAATATATCTTAATAAATTCAGTTATAATTAGATATAAATGGCTGATTGGACTTATAGGTGGGTGAGTTGTAGTTGTTTGTCAGGAGGTTTAAGCCTCAGCTCTACCTTTTTGTCCATTTCTAGATTGATCTAAAGTTAGTCAGAGGCAGCACTTCCAACATGTCGACCGCCATCGTTGAGATTTCATAACTCCTTTTCAGAAAAAAATGATTACTTCACTGAGACAGCGTCCATGTTTTATACAGGCCGTTTTCCAGTGTCAGCAGATGTCTGTTCTACATTCAGTCTGGTTCTCCTCGAACGTTCCTGCCTGTTAAAGAGGTTTCTCTGCCTCGTGCTGGATTACTGCTAAGTCTCTGTTAGTAGTAATACAAGAGAACAGTCTACACCAGCTCTTTAAGGAAAGTGTCCTCACAGAACTTTAAGTAGGATTTACACCATCGGCTGACAAATTCAAACGTTTTATCTGTTGCGTTTTTCTGCCTCTCTGCAGCAAAAAGTAACTTGGACCTTTTATATTGCTCTCTGAATAAAGCTCAGCATTATTAGTACTATCGTGTACACTTGGCAGTAATGAACTATAAATTGCTTAAAAGCACAAACAAAGGAAGATAAAATAGTAAACATAGATGTTAGCCTTTTGGGGCCCTAAAGACAAAAACATCTGCTTAAAAAATGTTTTTTAAGAAGTTAGTAAAGTAAGTTAGAAGTAAACTTCCTTGTGTTAGTATTACTGAATAAAAACTGCTGATGATCCTGCACCCTGCCGTAACAGATCACCATGCTCTCCTTTAGGAGCCCTTTCTGACTGATGATGACTGCTCAAAATGTCAGTCATATATGCCTGTTTGCATGTTACTGTATTCAGACTGCTGCTGGATTATCATCTGTATTTACAGCTAAGCTTCATATATCGGAATCCTTTAAACTCTAAGACAGGAAAAATCACCACTTTCATGACAAGAGGATTAAATGAGAGCTCTCATCACAGAACAACAGCCACACAGTCTGTAAGAAAACACTGATAGCTTGCATTAGCATAGCAACAATGGTGGCTGTTCTGTGAATCTGTTATTTTAAGACCCTTTTTGGTGAAAAGTTACAACAACAAAAAGGATGAGATTCTGTTGCTTATTTTTGCCTTTAATTGTGTTTATTTAAAAAAAAAAAAAAACTGGTCAAAGTGGTGGTGACAGTCAGGTCTCCGGAGTGATGCATGCTGGGGCTGTTTCTCACCCGCTCTCTGTGAAGTGGTTCCAGCCATCGATGGCGTTTAGAATGGGGTCTGCGAGGGACAATCGCAGGGGCACTGAAGGAGCCCATACCTCCAGACACACGGAGCCACTGAGCGTGCCCAGTTTAAACTCCACAGCTGCACAGGTGTTACCCAGCCCTGATTCGCTGCCGTCCACAAAGAGGGCGGAACAATCGCTGGACACCTAAGGAGAGGACGAGGGGACAGCAATGACATCAGAGATTAACGGACCTAGATGTATGTTTCATCAATCAAAGACACTTTGTCAAGTTATTTTTTTTCATTTTTAAAGAATCTCTTGAACATAGTCATCAATTGTTGATGCTTTTTGCTGCACCTTGATGGTGTTCTCATTGGTGGAGTGGCAGGTGACGGCAGAGGTGACGTCCGACACCTTTCCTTCATGACTTATGGCGAGCACGATGACAGGAAGTGACACTGGCTGGTTGGTGAGTATGGCGGTGTTGATGATTGTGTTGGCCTGTTCATACAGACAATCAAAAAAATTAAGGTCACTTTTTTATTTTATAAAAGAAATAATTGAAGAGTGAATATAATCAACGTGTGGATGACAGCAGCACCTCCGTAATGGGAGCGATGCCGTAGATCAGTCGATCAGTGAATGAGAAGACGGTCACTGCTGCCCCGTGTGGTGACACAGGGTTATTACGACCTGAGTATTCCACAAACCAGTTAGCAGAAACCGACATAGCAACACCGAAGCTGTGCCTGAGGCCATCCAGAGACAGACACACCACCTGCTGGAGGACAGAGGGACTGCAGGGAGACATGTGTTTCAGAAATCACGTCACAAAATGAGACGTTATAAAACAAAAGTGAAACTGTGTGTACAAAATACCAGTCCATTAATGAGTCACTGCCCTACACAAAGGAATCATTTAACTTTTAAAATGACAATAAAAACTTGACTAATGTGCAGCACAGTTTAAGGTGCATTTAAAGCCCCTAGAAACCTGACTTGAATTAGTATTAGTATTCAAATTAGTATTTCTCTAGCAGCACCACCTTTTAAGCATCTTTTCTGACTATGTGGACGTAGCAGCTCAAATATGTCAATCAAAATTTTGCCCCCTTTAATGATGCTCCCAACTTGGGATCAGTAGCAATGCTAACGGAGCTAGCAGCGTCACATTTTAAGGAACTTTTCTCCCTCGTTATTTCAAAATCACCCACACAAAAAAAACGTTATTATACTTTTTAAAACAGTTTTTATTCGTAAAAAAACTGTCACTTTGTAAATTCATCTTTGATAGGAGCTTGATATTAAAGTCTTCATGGTGTTGCACATAGTAATAATAGTTTAAAGAAAACAATAATCGAGGACTCGGAGAGAACATCTCACCTACATTCTCTGAGAGTTTGATGTCTGCTGTATCTTAATCTTTGTGTGTCCTGTTTTCAACTCTCAATTATCGCGACACCTTCTGAATGAACTCGCCTCATCTGCCTGAGTAACGGAGTGTGTTGACACACTGAACAAAGTGGACCTACCTTTGTGTGTGCTTAATGGCGCTTTGTTTGTGACAGAGGATGGACACCACGTCGTGTGCGGAGCCCTGACTCCTCTCTAGAGTCACCGTCCACAGATCAGATGTCACCGTTCTCTGGGCTACCATTGACACCAGACCCTTCTTCACCTTCAGCCTGAACACACACACACACACACACACACACACACACACACACACACACACACATAAAAACATACACACTCACAGATCTCAGGGCCTGATTGACAAAAAATTGACTGTGGCCTGTGATAGCTGAGTTATTACCTCCCTCAGCTCTTTGTCTAATACACAAAGCAAATCGCTCTAATGATATTCAAACACAAACATGTTGAAAAAGCCGCCCTGCTCCATCGTGCACTTTGCTCTTGTTTTGCATCTGAATGTGGAGAGAAGCTATCTGCACCTTTATTTTGCTCGGATCTGCACTCTCATGCTGACGGAGCTCAGTTCTGTCCACATAAAGCTTATGAGCTCAGAGCTGAGGGGAAACTTTTTACACTTTATTTTTTGTGTGTGTTTTGTGAATCAGACGGTATCTTTTTTATCACACTTTCACAGCTGAGCTGGTGGATAAACTGCCTGGAAAATCAGACCTTTAGTGTAAAACGTATATGAAAAAGACTGTGTGACAATAAGGAGATGTTCTCTTTTTTACCTTATGACCACAAACTCAGCACTGAAGTTTCCTCTCAGGCTCACAGACACTCTGATAGGCTGACCAATCAGGACAGGGCCTCTGTGATAGCGAATCACAACATGGGAGTCCAAGCTAAGCTCCTCCTCTTCCTGCCCGTTCACACAGGTTTCTTCTTTTATGGTCCTGCTCTTCTCTCTCTCCTTCTCCTCCTTCAGTGTCACCGCTCGTATGTGGACGAGTTTCCTCTGAGACTGAGCTGCTAGCTCCTCCACACACCTTGACGGTCAGACAGAGGGAGGTTACAACGACACAGATGGATTTGATTTGTAAAAGCTCAAAGTGTATGTTCATGTTTCCATGTTCTCTGTATCTCACCCTGCTGCTGTCAGCTCAAAGTCAGTCTCTGTGTCCACGGATGAGTAGAAAAGCTGAAGCTGGTCTCTAATGGGGCCCCGGTTATGTCTGAGGTGCAGGGGAGCATCTGCCTGTGTGTTTCCATAATCATCTGGATGGTCCCTGAATACAGATGAAAAGATTTTTCTGTCACACAGCAAACAATAAACACCTGTACCTGTAGAGTGAGCCTGAATTAAAAGCTGCTGCAAGAGAAAGAGAGTACCCTCAAAACTGTACAAAAACATTGGAAGCATTTCTGTACTGAAACGTTGCAAATGTTTTTGTACAATTCAGACAGTATGCCGGAGTTTGCCTGCCATATGTAATAATTCAAAGCAATAAATTACCCAAAATTGGGTGTTTAGGACTTCTATTTGTGCTGCCATGGTATCGAACAGGTATCGATATTGTTTGATTTTTCCTAGAATCATATAAAAGTTTAATTCTGTTATCATTACAACTCTACAAAGGGGTAACAATGATTTTCCTTTAAGGTCTCACCTCAGATAAGGAGACGTTGTATGATGATGGTTGACACTGTTGCCGTGGTGATGCCCATGTCGGCGGTGTTCTCTCTTGTGCATCCGGTGGCGAGGGTAGACGTTACTGTGCCACTTCACCAAATCCTCTTGTGACGGTTTGATGTGCTGGTCTTTGAACCAGTCGCCAGGCAGAGTCAGAGTGACCACGCATAGCCCCAGAGGATCCTGGAAGAGAAAAGGATGGAGTGACAGATGAAAGGAGAGAGAAGAGAAGAAGAAACGTGAAGCTGAGAGAGAATCCTCACCTGAGTCATACAAGACGCTTTGTGCTCCTCTGTCTCCTTGAAGGCATGCAGGGTGACGCAGGTACCTCTAGTGCCGCTGTCTCCTCGTTTGTGAAAAAGCGCTCTCACCCTGAACACCTCCTGCCCCCCCTCACCCATCTCCCTCTGCACATGCTCAGAGAGGAGGGAGGCAGACAGGCTGGAGGAGAGAACAGGCTCTGATATGAGCTGATGAGGGAGAAACAAAAGCTAGTTAGCATTCAGTGCCATCTTCAGTAATTGTCCCACACCCCACACCTGTCCTCTTACCTGTGTGACAGAGTAAGGGCCAAACGAAGCCTGGAGGCCCGGTCTGGGGGCCCGTCCCGGCGGTGGCAACATGAAGAGGCTCTGGGAGGAGGAGAAGGGGCTTGAGTTGGAGAAAAGAGGGCCCAGCTCCACCTGGGAGAGAGGGAGGAACTGCCAGGGAGAAGGGACGACCGACATGTGGACGGGCAGGGAGAGAGGGAGAGGAGGTTGCAGGAGGGAGGGCGGGACTGAGGGGAGGGAGGTTGAACCAGAGTGTTAGAAGCCTCATTCAGACTGCCATCTCAAAGCACAATATATACACCTCTGTGATATTTCACCTTCAAACAGAATGCCCCAGAGCAGAACGGGGAGACCTAGTGATAGTAGGTAGTAACAGAAGACAAAAACAAGAGGACATCACTGAGGGGCTGATTCACAGCCCTGCTTTTGCGCCCGCTTAGCCAGTGCAATGAGGTAAAAAGACACGTTCTGATTCTCAAAACACACAAACCGTTAAATGCTCCCCTAAGTGCGCTGCAGAGCAAACAGTGTCTCTGTCAGTTGTTGCAGCTTGGGTGTATTTTAATGATCCATTATGCAGACATTTTGGGAAAAATTGGCCCCTTTCTATGCAAATTATCGTCATTGCCAAAGCGTCTATTTCACAAACAGCTGCTCTACTAGCCACGCACAGTAAGAGTAAAAAAAAAAAAAGCATCTGCTGAGAGTTGGCAGTAACTGCGCCACAGTATTTATAGGATATGTCATGAGAAAACTTCCCAGTTATCAGCAAAACGATTCTGCCTCTGCTCCCACGTGAGGAGAGAAGGTGCAGATAGCGTTTCTTCACATTCAGACACAAAACTAGAGCAAACTGTTGTACAACGTGTTGGGATGTGTTTGTACCTGAATATCATAACCTTGAGACAAAAGCAGATAGAGGGAGCACATGATGAAATGTATTTTTAGCTATTAGCAGCCACAATCAAGTCTTCTTGAATCAAGCCCTCATTGACAATGAACAGATTTTTGTGACATCGCTTATTTCCAAAGTAGATTTACCTTCTATGAGAATCCAGAACAGCAGCAGCATGCTAACTCCTCTTCTGCAGCGGTGCAACCAGGCCGACTGACCTCTGACCTCACTGCACACCTGTTGACAAACAGACAATTACCGGTAGTATACAGGAAATGTTTCACTGTTAATCGGATTTCTGTTATCCACCCCCACCCCCTCCCTCCCATACTTTAGGATTCAGTTTAACTGAATAAAGCCTCTTTATTGATTTAAATACAATTTATATGTGCGGACAATGAAGGAATGTCCCTCTAAAATGTCTTAACTGACTGCTTTGTTCTTCTGTCCCTTGATCAGAGGTCCAGTTGTTTTTTCTGACAATTCTTTCTTTCAAGCCAAACATCCATGTGGGGTCAACATCTTCAGCTGTTAACAGATCTTAAACAAGGCTTTTTTTTTTGTGTTGGTGACCAAGTACAATATACATATATTTGAAAAAAGCATATCATTTAGAGAATGGACAACATTTATGCATTATGGGTCCACTATGGAGCCTATTAAGACTTTTGGGTCTATTTTTGGCAAGCATTGACACTGAGTATATAATTAGCTGAGCCACAGATAGGTGAACTATTCAGTACAGGTTCAAGTTATTTCAACCATTTTATGGATCAGCTGGATTTGCTGATATGGACAAAAAGTCCAGCACAAGCGGATCAAAGATCAGGGATGAACCTTTTAACCATTTTTTCTTCCTATTGTTTAACTATGAGGAAACACTCCATACTGTTTGTTGCTATGCAGATTATTCTTGATTATATGTATCAATGAAGCCGGGCTAGAAGTAGAGGCATGGACATTAGGAACTGGATGACCAGAATTATTTTGCTACTTAACTCAGCAAGACTGAAGTTATTGTGCCCCAAACACCGCAGAGAGACATTTTCTAATGATATAACTATCCTAAATGGCATCAGCCTGGCGCCCAGCACCACTGTTAGGAATCTGTGAGCTCTATTAAAACACATTTCAGGACAGCCTTTACATCTCTAAATTCAAACACATCCTGTTAGCTGTGAACACATCTACATATGCTTCTAGATAGTTCTTCAGTGATGTTCCTGGAGTTATTAAGTATCTGGGTCTACAACATCATACAACTTCCTCCAGTTGACCCAGCCAGGGGTGATCAGACCCTGGCTCTCCTCTTCCCAAACTGGTGTAGGCTCTGGCCAGAGAGTGGGCTGCAAATCCCTGGCATCAACCTCCCCTGGCAGACATCTCATTCTCCATCCAACTTGCCACCAGTCCCCGAACAGTCCAACATACTTGTGAAGCTGATTCTCCCATGGGACAGTTATCTCCAGCAGCACAGCTTGCTTGGTGGACTTGGACACAAGGACTACGTCTGGTTGCAGGTTGGTTGCTGCAATATAACTTAAGCTGCCATTCAACGTCTACCAACAGTTCCCAGTCTCTTGCTGAGGTAAGGATGCCTGCTGGGGTTCTTCTGGCGAGATTTGAAAACGATGCAGAAAAACTAGTCCATACATCTATTACCTCTAGGTTGGATTATTGCAATTCTCTTTTATCAGGCTGCCCTAGTAAGTCTCTTGAGACTTTTCAGCCGGTCCAAAATACTGTAGCTTGTGTATACTGAGAACCTGGAAAAGAGACTAAATGACTCCTGTATTAGCTTCTTTGCACTGGCTCCCTATAACATCTATAAAATAATTTAAAATCCTTCTTCTCAAAGCTCTTCTCAAAGCTCTTAATGGTCAGGGACCATCTTATCTTAAAGAGCTCATAAAGCCTATTACCCCTCTAGAATATTAGATCCTAGAATGCAGGCCTGCTCGTGGTACCTACAGTCTCTAATGTATTATGGGAAGTAGAGCCTTTAGCCTTTGGTATTATCCACCAGTCAGGGTCCAGGAGGCAGGCTAGTACAGTATAGGCTTACAACTTTCATTTTTGATAAAGCTTATAGTTAGGGCTGGCTCAGGTATCGACCAACTCCTAGTTATGTTGCCATAGGTTTATACTGCCGGGGAACCTTGCACACTGATCTCCTGTCTCTTCCTCTTCTTTGGTATGGACAGAGTGCTGCTGTGGACCCACCTGACTTCAACTGCTACAACAATTAGTATCAGTATTTGTTCTATTATTTCAATAGTTGTGTTGGTTTTCATTAATTTTAGCACAATTTTGGTTATAGAACTTGTCATTGCTGTGTTCACCTCTTCTCCTCCCTCCCTCTTTTCTCGGACCAGATATTTGTCCAATAATAATCTTCACCCTTTGAAAGAGACATATTACCATTTATACACCAAACCCAGATGATACCAATGACAGCCAAATTTAGAAGTGAAGACTCAGTTAACATAATACTGAAACACAGGTTTATTTTTCTACACATACCACAAAACACACACACACACACACACACACACACACACACACAAACAGACATATCTCGCAGGTTACAACCAGACACAGTTTGTTCTGCACACGATCAAAGAGTGGACATCAGAACATTCAGCTAATTATATCAGATGTTACGTCCATGTCCCCATATGGTCACTGTGAACAGGTGAGACCACACACACACACACACACACACACACACACACACACACACACACACACACACACACACACACATGCACACACACACTCAGTCTTACTCACCTGTATGTGTCTATTTCACTTCCAGATCTTCATCATGTCTTCCTTGAGACATCTTCCATTCCAGCTTTTAAAAATCCATCAAAATAAAAAATAAAATGATAAAAAAAACAAAAAACAATACACTAAAAATAATCAGCTTGTATGAATGTTCCTTTTTCACGTCCCTCTGTTGCGCTCTTCTCTGCTGGTCTGCTGTTCAACAAACTCCCCCCTCTCTCCCCGTTTCTCTCTCTTCCCTCCCTCTCTGTGCCAGATTCACACTACACTGTTCATTTAAAACAGTAAATAATCCCCTCTCTCTCTCTTTCTCTGTTATGCCCCTCCCCCTCCTCTTCATCAGAAATGTTTTTGCTGATATATATTTTTAGGCTCCTCCCCCCTCCTCATTCATACCTAGACTTTGACAGTCAGCTTGTGTGATGTCGACCGCATGGTGACTAAACTAGTTACAGACTCAGGGGTCTGGGTGTAAATGTGTGAAATGTTCTGTTTTCTGTTTGTTTGTAGTCAAAGTATATTTGATATTTATATTTCAGGTATTTGCAGGCTTTGGTATGAGCATGAAAAACAGTTTGTGTCGAGATAAAAAACAGGAACACAAGCCTTACTTCAGCGGTAATTTTGTGATGATTTATTTATCTCTATAAACAGCTACACTTGAGCCACAAATCTGCATGAAGCAGTGTCTTGAACAACAAGCGTTCATATTTTCTGACTTCCTTGAACTCATCAGAAATGATCAAGCCAACCTCTATCCACCAGCATTTTAAAAGTTGTTTTTTTATCCTTGAGGACAGACCTGATAAAGCTTGATTTTTTTACTTTTTAAAAATCTGCATCATAATGTTTTTATTTTAGCAAACGTAAGACCAGATAATTTGTGTAGATCACAAGGACATACATTTCTTTTACAGATTTGTACCGCTGAAGTAATCCACAGTGAAGCCTGTGTGTGACTTACTATTTACAGTTAAACTAAGACTCACCAGAAACAGATGAAGGGCGCTCCTCTGGGGGAATCCGACAGATCTGGAGGGGACAATTTACATTCTTTACTTTTGAGCCAAACATTTATAAAGTTTCAATCTGGACTGTAAACAATGCTGTGCACGGACTACACGTTGATGCTAACTTCTGTATCTGTGTTGGATTTGGTGTTTTATGTTTAACACTTAACATTAACACTCAATGCTTTGTTTCGACCTGTAATCTGTTTTATTCTTGTTTAATCTATTATGTAAATTATAAGGAAGTGGTTCTAAAATAGATTACAATTGACATCAATCATAGTGCAGGTTTAATCCCACATAAAGGTTGAATAAGAGTAGTAATGAAATTGAATACGCGGTCATGAGTTTCATTTGGCAGATGCTAACCTTCAGGTCTGTGCTAATAGGATGTGTACAGTCAGAGTTTCAGCTGGTACAATAACGTCTCCTCTCGACTGATGCAATCTTTGTTTCCTAATAATTTAGTGTACATTAAAATGTAAAACTCCTGCAGAGTGTTTCACTTACAGTTGGAAAATATATCTATGTACAACATTTTATTCATTCAACGCTCAAATGATTAAACTTTTCTAACTTTGATCCAGCTTCACACGTTTCACATGTTCAGGTGTGCACAGAGTGTTTCTGAGGATCAAGAGCATGTCACGGTAAGACATCGACTAGACCTCCATCACTTTTTATAAAAAAAACTTTTTGATAATAAGAACAGAAATCTTTTTTGAAAGTGAAAGTGCAGCTGAGTATTCATGATGAGAACAGAGACATAAAGAGGTCAGCTGAAGATTTGAGTGTGAGAGTGTGTGTTCGTGTTCATAGTTTATCCTCCTCTTCTTAATATGCCTCACTTCTTCTGTTAGTCCCCCAACCTCTGTGTATTTACAGTATATATTTATATATCCCATCCTCTGTCTCCGTGACAGCTGTGTGTGTGTGTGTGTGTGTGTGTGTGTGTGTGTGTGTGTATGTGTGTGTGTGTGTGTGTGTGTGTGTGTGTGTGTGTGTGTGTGTGTGTGTGTGTGTGTGTGTGTGTGTGTGTGTGTGTGTGTGTGTGTGTGTGTGTGTGTGTGTGTGCGCGCGCGCGTGCGTTCATGTGTGTGTGTGTTAGAGAGTGGTAATAGAGCAGCAGAAGGGGCTTAGAGGACAATGGATCTGACACTGAGAGGAGCTTAATGCAGGAGAAAAATGAAAAACATCAACGTAACAAACCTGCAACACACACATTATATACACAAACTACACACACTATACACACAAACTACACACATTATATACACAAATTACACACATTATATACACAAACTACACACATTATACAAACAAACTACACACAATATATACACAAACTACACACATTATACACAAACTACACACATTATATACATAAACTACACACATTATATAAACAAACTACACACATTATACACACAAACTACACACAGTATATACACAAACTACACACATTATACACAAACTACACACATTATATACACAAACTACACACATTATACACAAACTGCACACATTATACAAAAACTGCGCACATTATACACACAAACTGCACACATTATACACACAAACTGTACACATTATACACACAATATACACAAACTGCACACAATATACACAAACTGCACACATTATATACACAAACTGCACACATTATATAAACAAACTGCACACAATATACACAAACTGCACACATTATATACACAAACTACACACATTATACACAAACTACACACATTATATACACAAACTACACACATTATACACAAACTGCACACATTATACACAAACTGCGCACATTATACACACAAACTGCACACATTATACACACAAACTGTACACATTATATACACAAACTGCACACATTATACACAAACTGCGCACATTATACACACAAACTGCACACATTATATACACAAACTGCACACAGTATACACAAACTGCACACAATACACACAGACTGCACACATTATAGACACAGACTGCACACATTATACACAAACTGCACACATTATACACACAAACTGCACACATTATAGACACAAACTGCACACAATATACACAAACTGCACACATTATACACACAAACTGCACACATTATATACACAAACTGCACACAATATACACAAACTGCACACATTATACACAAACTGCACACAATATACACAAACTGCACACATTATACACAAACTGCACACAATATACACACAATATACACAAACTGCACACATTATACACAAACTGCACATATTATATACACAAACTGCACACAATATACACAAACTGCACACATTATACACACAAACTGCACACATTATATACACAAACTGCACACAATATACACAAACTGCACACATTATACACAAACTGCACACAATATACACAAACTGCACACATTATACACAAACTGCACACATTATACACAAACTGCACATATTATATACACAAACTGCACATATTATATACACAAACTGCACACATTATACACACAAACTGCACACATTATACACAAACTGCACACATTATACACAAACTGCACACATGATACACAAACTACACACATTATACACACAAACTGAACTAATTGCTTGCGCGCGCACACACACACACACACACACACACACACACACACACACACCCTGGCATCAAATCTGACTCTGAGGAATAACATCTTCTCACTTTGAAGGTGTTATCTGATCTGACTTTTCACACTGATCCTTCACCTGTCACACACATGCTTTAAACCCTGACAGGATTAGACTGGATCAATGTGCACTCACCTGATGAACCTCACACACAAACTACACACATTATACAGGTTTATGCTCACCTCGTCTCATGGTTCAGGTTCAGAGCTGACGTCTGTTCTCTCAGGTAGAAGTACTCTGATATTTGTTTCCCGCTGTCAAAGTGTTGATCAGTGTTGTTTGCTCCAATGTGTAAAACAATCTCTTTTCTCTGAATATGAACTCTGAACTCTGAATCTGCTCCCTGAATACCAACAGAAGAACATTACAGAGGATTTTGGCACATTTTTCAGGGAGCTACCCACAAGTTACAAGTTATATCTTGTTGTAAAGGTGACTAATCAGGCTTTCCAACGATATTAAAATACAACACCAATTAATATTATTAAAGGGGCAAAATAATTGACCGAAATAACGTTTCCATACCTTTTATTAAGGAGTTTATATTGTTTTTGATACATTGTTTTTGGTACAAAAAAGTTAGTACAAATAAATTCCCTCGTTCACTGATGAGTTGATTCTCCACAGAACTGTCAAATTCTTCACATCTTCTAAACTTTCTTTCATCATTTGAGCTGTCAAAAGAAAAAATGGTCCATTCAGATATCAAAATGTGTCAGACATGCATGTATATTCATATCCATAACATGGGATGTGTGTTGTGTCTGATAAACTGTCAACTGAGCTACCAGTAATGAACTAGGAAACACACAGGTGTCATTTTGTGGCAAATTATTTACATTTTAGAAAACATTGTAACATAATCAGATTTACTGCATATCGATGTACCGGTCTTTCAGTGTACAGCGTCTGTATTGTAAAACATGGATTTTTTCAGATTGTTGAATTCTCAATCTAAAGCTTAGTATGATACAGAAAGTAACATTCAGTGAGCTGAAAGATAGTTGTAAAGAAGAGTAAGCAGTCAGTGTCAGCAAAAATGTTTGAAGAATTAGATGTTAGTGTAAAAAACTTTATATGGGTTTACTTTCATCAAAGGCTGAAACATTTTGACCAGAACGGCTCACATCATGACAAAACAACTTTTCCTTTTGTTGGCAGATGCCAATACACTGACACAAAAACTAGGTTTGGAAATGTATATGAAATGTTTTGGGTGAATCATGACCTATTGAAGACATGCAGTAGAGTTTGTGACTATTGTACTTACAGTTAAGAGAGTGTTAAGACTGTTTCCAAAAATGAGCCAAAATGATTGAGGAAAACTATAATCTGTATGATTATCTACGGGCTTCTGTTAAAGTGATTTATTTTCTAAATGAAAACAGAGTTTATGTGTTCAGGGTTTTTATTTCATGTGACCTCCTGCTGCTCCACACAGAACCGCTCACACTCATAATCCCACAGAAACCCTCGCTCCAAAAGTTATTTTATCTGCAGCAGCTCTGACAGCAGCTCCACGGTTACTCTGCAGATGTTTATTTTCTATCAGTGTTGATGGTTCTGTGTTTATGTGTGTCTGTGTGTGGAGATCAGATAGCAACCTGTGGGTGAGGAGCGATGGTCAAATAATCACCTCCATGTTCTCCTGCAGACATTGTAGAACTTTAATAAAACAGTTTTATTTGAATAATTTTCTCCAGTTTTCTTCATCTTTGTTCTTTAACTTTAAAACATCTTCATCCGACAGTCTCTGTCTCTCAATCATCCATATTTCCGCTCCTCTGCTCTGTATAATCCCCCTCTGTAATCTGCAGTCAGCTGT
The DNA here is from genome assembly GCF_963930695.1 of Labrus bergylta. Lineage (NCBI taxonomy): Eukaryota > Metazoa > Chordata > Actinopteri > Labriformes > Labridae > Labrus > Labrus bergylta. The sequence continues at coordinate 16,196,463 of NC_089195.1, read as the reverse complement.
CATTGTTTCTGTGCGGGACATTTGCAACGAGGCCAGATTATCATCTCATACTGTGACCTGAGCACAGAAGGATGAGGCACAATACACCCACTCATACACAGATGGACACACACACACACACACACACACACACACACACACACACACACACACACACACACACACACACACACACACACACACACACAGGCAGTGGACATCAAACACACCAACAAATCCACACACGCTCATTTTAACGCAAATGTGGCTGTGTAGAATCGACAAAAATACACTGACAACGAAAGATATAGATCAAGCAAACTTCCTGTGTGTGTGTTTGTGTGTGTGTGTGTGTGTGTGTGTGTGTGTGTGTGTGCGTGTGTGATCAGTTATTTTGGGACAAAGCTAGATCCCCAGTTCAGTTAAAGCACATTTTAGGTCACTGGTTCAGGTTCAGTTTCTGTGAGCAGTGCTGCCCCCTACAGGTTGATGGTGGTGACAGAGGAGACGACTTCCTGCTCCTATCTAAATCAAACAGACCTGCTGATTAAAACTAGCAAAACACTGAATAAGTACGTATCCATATTTTAATGAATCCTCTGCATGCAGAGGCTGAAAGAACAACAAGAGGAAGTTGAGACGAGGAGACACAGAGGAGGAGTAAAGGAGGAGAGGAGGTGCTGTAGACGACAGAAATAAAACAAACAGGAAAAGTGTTGACGGAAGAGGAAACCACATACTGAACTTAGAAACCACCTCCTCCTCCTTCAACCTCATCAACACTTTCCAATCAAAACCCTCAAAGACAATAAATTAGGTTAAACTCGGATACTTTAATAATGTCATGTTTTTTTGACAGTCAGTCAGTGTGAAAGAGTTTGCTCGCATTTTTCATTTTACTACACACCTGTCTGATGGAACAGATGTATGTCTGTTTATTTTCTCCTACTTTATTATAAAAGCACCTGCAAAATAAAGTTTACAATCAATATATAAAAGGTTGTAAATAATCACTGTATGTACAGTAAGAGCAGTATGATGCAGAAATTAACAATGAGTTGTCACTGACACATGATCTAACACGTGTTCCCAAACTGTGCCATGCCAAGGACGCCAATATAGCATCAGCCTATGGTGGGGACCCCCCTTGTGGCACATTCAGGGGATGACCATGACCCCTGTTGTATCTGATTTGCCACCCAAGTGGCAACACCAAAATCCTAAACTATGATTGGCTATGTGAATTGTCAGGGTTGGGATTTATGTTAAGATACACTATTTTCCACTCTCTTTTGTTACTTTAACGTTCAAAAATGTAACACAGGAATATAAATCTGTTTGACATATTAATATTAGTAGTTTAAGTAGCCTAGATATGTTTAGTGGAGACAGAAAGGGGGAAATCAAATTTACTTGTTTTTGCGCACTAACTCTAACCTAACACTAACCTCCTGGTGACCCCATAGTGACTCCTTAGAGGGTCAGGACCCCTACTTTAAAAACCCCAAATCTACAATAGATCTTAGTATGAGACTAATCGGCAGTG
>NC_089195.1:16164938-16189938 GCF_963930695.1 Labrus bergylta | reverse complement strand
GTTTCTACCAACACGCAAACTGTCTGTATACAACCTGACAACACGTTAACAATAATATACAACTAATGTGTTCAGAGGGAAGTGTTATAAAGATTGAATGATGTTTTTCTAACCAGCATTGAGAGTAATGTATGCACACAGAAATATTTAAACTGAATGAATCATTAAAATAATCCCTGTAATATATTTGATTTATTTTCTGTAAACGGCAAAACTATTCACCAACCTTTTCATCAATTAATCAATCAATTTTTATTTGTATTGCGTCAACTTATAACATAATTCATGAACACATGAAAAACTTTGTTTCTTAAAGAAAAGAAAAAAAACATTATTATCACCTGTCATGTCTAAAGTTAATAAAGGGAGTAATAACATTAAAGTCATTACGTTCGTGATGACTTCATTTAATTTCTATGGATTCTGTATATGTGCGGTGTGTATCATTTTTTTTTACAGTGTATCGCTGTTAATCAGAGGTTAACTTTTAGTTTTCATCTAACACAAAAGCAATCAATTCCCGGAGAAGTTTTCTGATGTTTATTGTTTTTTTTGCTATTATTTTCTCTGATCTAAAACAAAAAAAAGAAAGTTATTAGATGAGATATATATTTTTTTCTTCCTCAAATTCTTCACAGATTGTGATTGTGAACAGATTTTGTAAACGCTGCTGTACAGCATTGCTGGAAACAAAGTTACGTAGTTGACAATAAAGAGTATCTATCTATCATACCAAGAATCTGTACTTCCAAACTGAAGGTGATAAAGTAAATTAAATGTTAAGAAGAACTTTAACTGTTTCAATTAAGGCATTGATAAAGAAGAATATAAAAAATACAGATTTGTTTTCATCAGATATCATTAAGTTAAAGAATCATGATCATTCAGAAATTAAACACAAAGAAAATATTTTATTATACTAGTGTACACAAATGAATCTTTTCCGTTAAGAAGTGATTAGAAAACATGATTTCACACTACTGTCCAAAGTTTAAATTATATCATTTATTTTTCATATTTTTTCTGATAATGTTTGTGATGACTGATCTGAAGATGAAGAACACAATCAATCAGTGTTTTTCTCTCTCACTTTTGTGTTGTCCTGTCATTTTTACACATTTTATATCACCAAAATCGGTGCGTCGTAAACCAAAGAGATGTTAGTCAGCCAAACAAAGTATTCAAATGTTGTGATGTATAAAAAGTAAAAACACATTATTTCAAAGAACATATTTGGACCTAAAACATTTCTAATATTTTTAACGGTGATATGAAGCAACCTTTTGCTGAAAATGTAACGATATATATATTTTTTTCATTTAATAATGCAGTTTTGAATGCAAGTTCTGTTTTCTGCTCATTATTCTCCAAATATATAATTTATGTTTCTCATTTTTGTCTGATCAAGTTTGTGCCGAGTCAATCATCTCCTTTTTTTAAACACATTTTCTAATACTTCATATCACCAGATATGTACGTCCTCAAATAAAAGATTATGTCGATAAAATATGAAAATTCATAAAATATGTTAAACGTTGTCATGAATCAAAAGGTAAAGCTGAGTTTTGCCTCACTTATTAAACTTTTTTTTTTTTTTTTTTAGCATATTCTTAATTTAGGTGAACAATTTTTTGGAACTTAATGATATTTTTTAAATTCAGATCAGATGAAACAGGATTTTAAAAAGCGATAATCTCCTAACGTCGCCTGCAGGAGGTTAGTTTACAAAGCATTATAAGTTTTATGTACAGTTTATAAAAACATCTGATTGTTCTAATATTCAAACTGTTGTTTAAATAGTTATATATCAATTTAAAGTAACAAAACATACTTAAAAAGTACTACTTACTTGTTGAGACTCAGTGATGTGTGTGTGTGTGTGTGTGTGTGTGTGTGTGTGTGTGTGTGTGTGTGTATGTGTTTTTCTTTGTGTACTTGTGTGGACCAACACTTGACAAACAGCCCATTGTGACGACTTTCTGATTTGTGTGGATGATTTGTAAAGTCTACCAAGAAAAAGCAGAGAGACATTTTTTTTTTATTTGAGGCTGCTTAAATGTCACTTCTAACACTGTGTGTGTGTGCTGGGGTGTGTTTGTGTGTGTGTGTGTTTGTGTGTGAGAGTATTTTGAGGTTTGGATTCCCGTCAGCGGCGTGTTTTTAAGACGTTTAAACAAACAGTGTCACACAGAATTTGCATTTCTCTGGTTGTCTCATAAAAAAAAAAACGTTTGGTTTCGGTTTACGGAGAAAAATTAAAAAACCCCAAAACCTTTACAAAAACGACGTAACCTTGTCATGACACAAATATATATTTCAGTCCATATTTAAATCTTCAAAAAGATAACTGAATATTTTTTCTGAATCCTTATTTCCTTATTCCTTATATCTTTATGTATGAGTTTATTTAACGTTACATTTTTATGGCATTTAACAGCATTTTAACCATCATATCTCCATATATTCACAGCCTGACATGGTTTAATGCCGTCCACTGACCCGTGACTTTAGAGATTATTCTATCATGAAGTTTAAAAAATGTGAACGTTCTGCTGTAAAATAGGAACATGACAGAGATGCAAATTGTCACATGAGGACACTTTAGTGATGATCTGAATGTAAACACGGTCAGTTGTATTATTTCTAAAAGGACCATCAGTGTGATTTTCATTCCTGTACATTGTTCTGTCTCATAGTCGGAAACAGACATTTTTTATTTGCAGTGTTTTTAAAATCTGTCATTGTAGACTTTCTTCCTCCATACCTGATCTTTGTCACGCCTGTGTCTCTGCTCTGCCTCTTGTTAGATCCTTTCTGACTTCAGTTTTTGCAGATTCTTTTCTTCCAGAATCTGAACAAAAACTACGCTCACTACAGAGCTTTGTCTTCTCTTCACTATTCATGTTGAAGTTTAATTAAAAGTCTCTGTTTTCACTTGTGAAGCTCTGCCTTCACTTGTAATGTTAAACTGAATACAGTTTATTTCACCATCAGTACCATCACACTCTCTGCTCTCTACATGACGAACACTTATTTTAAAACAAACAAATTAAAGATGATTATTTTCCTGCTTTCTTCCTAATTATCTTTAAGAGAAAAAGAAAGACTAGTGTGCGCACATCCAAGCAAATTGCATACTGTACATTGTACAAGGACAAATAAAGTGTAGACTGCAGAAAAAAGAGAACAACCTTTTTTGAAAGCTGGGAGCTGAACAGTGTGCGGACCTTTCTCTTTTTTCTTCTAATTAAGTTTTCATCACAGGTAAAAGAGCTCGTTTGCTTTGAAATCAACATTTTAAACTTTTATTCACTTCATTCCGGCCTAACGTGTTAAACTTTTCAAACATCTCTTTAACACACAGATTCTAAAGTCTTGATTTTATTTCATTTATTTTTGCAAAGATGATTTAATTAAGTGTTTTTGTCTGATTTCACGGGGAAATCTGAGGAGAGAGGATGACTCAGCAGATAGTGACGGCGAGAGTCAAACTGATGCCGCCACACTTTGGAATTTTTTCCCTTAATATTAAAATTGTCAATCACTGACTTTTATTGTTTCTGATGTTTATTTTTACACTTTATGTGTTGTATGTGTAAGGTTTTTATTGTCTTTCAGGCTGTTTTATTCTACTTGTGTGTTGTTCAGTGTTTTTATTGTAAAGCATTTTGAAAAGGGGCTCCATAAATAAAGTATCTTTCTCTTTTTTTATCTATTAAATGATAACGAAGAATTTACAATCTACCAGCTGAGCTAACGTTTCACTGTTTCATCTAAATTATTATTTTATTCAAACATTTCTTATGTCTTATATCTTATTAGTGGATCTTTATGTGGTTATTTGACCTTAAACCGTATATTTGATTTGATTTGTTCAACCTGCTGTTATTTTTTTGCAGTTTATTTCTTTCTTCGTTTTCTTTCTTTAAACTGGTTTCTAACTGGTTTGAAAAGACAAAGTCACCCGAGTCTTTGCTTTCCTTCATTTGCTCCCTAATTGTGTTTGAGTTTAGGATTTAATTGATCACTTTAAAAACTCGCCATAGTTTGATTGTGACCTATACGCAGCGGAGAGGCCAACTTGGTGTGAGCTCATTCACAGCTTCAGGTCCTAAGGTCTGGCCTTTCTTAAATCTAGTTGTAACAAGAGAACACACACACACACACACACACACACACACACACACACACACACACACACACACACACACACACACACACACACACACACACACACACACACACACACACACACACACACACACACACACAGACACACTAATGTGAGTGTTCAGCTCTGAATAAAGTGGATATAATGAGCTTTTCTTCATTAAGCACTTTACACATCTACCCACCATCCAGCACCCTCCATCACTGTCAGAAAAAAGTCCCTGTTTGATCTTTTCTTTAAAAAAAAAAAAGGCTCTCTGAGGAGGCGTATAGCATTCACATGAGGAAATAAAAGTCTGCCCTCTTTTTCTGAATAAACTAGATCATTAGGACCACATTTTTATGAAAAAGTAAAATTCTGCTCTGCTTTTCTGAATTAACGAGATACAGTTTAATCAAGCTACAGCAGAAGCTCTCATTTACAGCAAACATTCCCAGACTGTTGAGTTTAACACCGTTTTATTTTGGTTTGGTTTGAAACATGGGGAGATTCTTGTGTCTTTAGGTAAAATATGACACTGTTATTAGTTTGTCGACTTTGTGCAGGCAACTCAAATGTATGCAGTTCGAACTCAAACCTGGCAGATCACAGCGCCAATAAGACGTGCCTCACTGATATAACCTGATGCTTCTGAAATGCATTCAGGCTGGCTCCGTGCTGACTCAAGAAACATTAAGGCAATCGCTGAAAATACTGAATATTTACGGAGTGCAACTGAGGTGTTGGTGTTGTATTGAGAAACACATCACCTCGTCACTCAAAATTCAGAAAAGATAATCATGCTAATTCAGAAAAACAGGGTAGAATTTTTATATTATAATGTGAATGCAAAAGTCTTCTGTATCTTTAAAAAGCTAAAGCTAAACACATTTTATAATTATGTGTACAGATATAAAATGTTTAGACCCATCATCAGCAGAATAAGTGTTTCTATGGTCCTCGCTGGTCTTTTCTACGGGGGCTTATGAGGGTCAAAAAGATTTGCATTGTAAAATGCATTTTACAAAGTGTATATGCATGCACATATTTTGTAGTTTTGCTGTAGAATGAATTAATCTGCTCTCCTACATGTGTACACGAGTAAAAGGTTTTTGATAGATAAAAAAAGTGTTTTTGTGAAACATTTTGCACACAGATAATTTGAACCTGTTGAAAGAGTTTTCTAGAATGATGTTGTGTTTTTACTTTTAAATTATAAACAGGATATTTTCATCAATTAGGTTTGAGAAAGAAATTCAGATACAAAGAAGTCCTTTCTGTGCATGTGACCTTGAACGCACCAGCTACCTTTAACACACATTTTGTCCCTGATTTTCCACGCGTTATCATTGTGCAAAAAGAAAAGCATTCTATAAACATCTTTGCTTTTTGCAAAGTTAAAGTTCTTCTGTTCATCACAAACTATATTCTGCTGTAGACACAGGTCATGTGATGATAACAGACACTTTTAAAACCTGAATCTCCGTGAGATTTAGTTTGAGAGGTTTGTTGTTTTGTTTGTGACATTTTGCAGAGAATCACAGAAGCTTCAGCAGAGATTAAAAATTACAGATCCACAAAAACATCAAAACAAAAAATCTGTGGGTGAAAACTGAAAAAATAAAGTGTCTGCATGAAGTAATCAACTTTGTCCTCTATTTAAACATGCTTCACAGTTGTTATAAAGCCGCCTTTTCACAGTGAGGTGAGGAAGTGAAAGTTCTGCAGAACCCTGACTGTATGTCGGAGAGAAATCGGAGAAGACTCAGACTGAATTTACTCGCATTAAGAAGTTAAATTATAGATTACACGAGATACGAGGTAGATGGAGTCCTGTATAATGAGGTTTGTAGAAGTGAAGCACACATAAACATAAAGTTTTCACGACACCAGAACTTTAAACTTTGATATGATTCTAGTAAAACAGTTTGATACCACTGCAACAAAAATAGAAGTCCTCGACACCCAATATTGGATAATTTCTTGTTTGTAACGATCAAAAATTGCAGACAAACCGCTGCACAATGTTGTGCACAAAACATTGACATTGTTAGCATTTGCAAAACTTAGACATTGCTTTCTCTCTTTTGGTTAGAATCTGACGAGAGTTTTCTTTTTAAGTTTTGGTACTTTTTGATTCTAGTGATAATTAAAATAACAGATTGTAATGTTTTGAAATATGTGGTATGAAAAGGCCCTCTTTTCACGCCGACTTCAGAAGTAAAACAATAAGCTGTTTTTGTGTTTGGGCGGTTCGTTTACACAAAAAAAGTATTTGCCTGAAAACGGAAAGTTTTGAAAACGGGTTACTGAGTGCAAACTCTTGAAAATGGCACCGTCTTGTAAACTGTCAATACGCTGTTCCTCTGAAGACTAAGACCTTGTGCAAAGGCCCATAAGGGTTCCATTCAATAGCATCGAGGATGTTTGTGGACTACAACAATAATGGCGGATGTCTGACTATTTCCGACGGGCATGACTCCCAGTCGACATTTTCTTAAAATGTACTCGCTTTGTGGTTTAGGGTCGCCTCGTCATCCGTTCACAGGAATGTTTAAGCATTAGCCTTTTCTGCATGTTTACACCTCACTGCTCTGCAGAAGGAAGGCATGTTCACTTTGTTTCATTAGAAACTCACACCACCAACAACTAGCCTGGCATATACAGTAAACTACAGCGTTTATAGGGTTTTTTGCGAATCAGTGTGCATAGCAGCTGTTATCAAAACATTTTTGTAAATAAAAACTACAAACTAGGATTCTTCCTGCAACCTTACTGCATATTGTAGTTGCTATAACACACAACATAAATACTTCAGCTTTATTAAAGTGTTGCTAAATCAGCTTTATTTCCAGACTGTGATCTTTGTGCACTAAACCCAAAAAAGTAATTCAAGTAAATGTTTGGTTATTTAACAACCAATCAGTACGTCAAAGTACATTAAAGTTAAAGTTGTATTGTTATGTGAACCTTCAGTCTTACTGTAAAACTGCACATTATACGTTACAAGCATGATTTTAGCCCGATCTGGCAGACGTACTGCAGGGTTTCGGGACCTTTTGACCCCGGAAATCGATCATTTTATCTCATGAATTGTTCCATAGTGAACGATAATCAAGGCCACATCTGGGTCCCATCACAACGTCCCTGTGCAAAGTCTAGCATGTTTTGAATGAGAGTCAGCATTATTACAGTAGATATGAGCGGAGACAAAGAAAATGGAAGAGCGGAAGAAGAATGATGACGATGCTACTAAATGGAACTACGAGACCGAGGAATATTTTTAATTTAATTTAATTTTTTGTTGATTACAGTCATTTTTCCAGGTTTCGTCTAGCCTAGCCCCTCATGCTTCCAATGTCATAACATCGGTCGTGATGATTAGTCAAGTCTCATTGTGTAGTCTGTCATGTCTGTCGGTCAAGTCACGGCACCAATTAGTGGCTCTGTGATTGCCTAATCTGAAACGTTAACCGTCCGAACTGACAGAACGATTGAGTGATCTGACCTTCTTTAAGAGTCCTGATATTTATGTTGACGAGATTCAAAAGGTTAATTATTCATGTATCTGCAGTGTTTGGAGCAACACGTTACTCTAACTTCACTATTTTGTGGTAACTAGTAATGCATCTTGTTCCTTTTCCGATTTAATACAGCCATTTCAATTAGATAAATTTAAAAGGCACTTGTTACTTTAATTGAACTAACACACGACTACATGAGATTAACGTTTATCGACAGCGATTCAGTGGGGGAGGTCACGCTAACGTCAGTACAGTAGCATCCTGCGTCAAACAACAAGAATAAAGCGGTGCACTGTAGTCTGTGTGCGGGAAGGAAAACTTTATCCACTGCCAAGAATAGTTAATCTAATCTCACCAAGCTAAACAACACGCTTTACTTAACTAGCCGTCAGAGAGCCCGGCGCTGCGAACACCAGACAAGACGAGGCTTGAGTTTAACTCGCCGCCAGCTAAACAAACTGCGAGCGTTGGATATCGTGTGGCATTGCACATTCTGCTCGCTGTCCACAGTGCATCCATTAAATATTTACTTCTTTTCTCTGTAAATTTTAATTTCCCTTGCAAACTGTTTGACATGTGGTGCTCTTGTATCGACGAGCTACAACTGTCAATGCGAGCGACAGGAATGCAAATAGTGGTACATTTTTTCTTTCCACTGTAACTTTTGCTAAATGTTGCTAAAGTGCTACGCTCATGATGGATTAACGCTGGGTCTTTGTTATATGGCAATGAGTAAGGTCTTTTTACCCGCTCTTTTGTAAAATGTCTGGAGACAACACTTGTTGTGAATTGGCGCAATACAAATAATGACTGACTCATGGAAAATGGTTTGTCTGGCTATTTTGCGTTGAATCACTTACAACCTGTTAGGACAGTCAAATAGGAAACAAACGGAATCAAGCTGATTTGGTCGCTGAAGCTCGCTGATGTCGCATGCTGTTTGGACACACTGTAGGCCAGGACTAAACAGACCGATTGTAAGGTATGTTGTTTATGACACATGCTTTATATCAACTGCTGAGTCTGTTGTCTTCAGAGAACTAATTAGCAAAATACCTAAATATTAAAAATGGCTACGATGTTATAGGAACGAAAGAGTTATTTCCTCTCAGACTGCGACAGCAACGTGTAATAATGTGAACATTAATGTGAGTATCAATGAAAAAGAAGGTGCTCCATGTTCCTCTTTTTGACTGGCTGCTCATCTGTAGTCCCTTCATTTTAAACTACAGGCTAAACATACACTTCAATAACCACTTTGTTTCCGTTGTCTTTTTTTTTCTCATAATTCTTAGACTGTATTTTGGTAATATCATCACTTCATTCTCCTAATCTCAGATATTTCACGTCTCATGTGGCGCTCACTTCGTGATACATAAGGACTCAGAAACACAAACAAACTATTTTTAGCAGAATCAATGTCCTCTCTGGTTAGCTTTAGCACTCAGAGCTAACACCAGTCGGCGGTTTGAACAAAAATAAAAGTCCTGAGAATTGTGGTGCCTATAGAAGAAGAGGGCGAAGCTAAGAGCGAAACCCTCACTTTGCCCTCTCCTCCACACAATGCCAACATACTTTTGCAATTGAGACAGTTTTCAAGAGTTTGCTGTGGATTCATTCCTCTCTTGCACACCTGTCTCATGAAACAGATTAGTTTAGTACTTTTTGATACTGTCGATTTTAAATATCAGAGATTGCATCGTTTTAAACACCTGGTATTGAAAAGTATTGAAAGTAAGTGTTAAACATTTCGACAACCTTTAAATTAAAACTCCTCATGTTGGACTAGTTTTTAGCTTTCAGTATAAAATAAAGTAATGTTTACCTACCAGTAGACATGAGGAAAAGAGAGATGGTCAGAACGGTCCTGAGATCCATCATCACAGTAAATGACAGGTGGAAAAAGACAGAGAGAGAGAGAGGAAGGAGAGAGACGAGAGGAAGACTCCTCCTGCACAAACTGTGCAGACAGAGGAAACTTTGCAGAGGAGTTATACTGTGAATCAGTTCATCCTGCTGCACGCTGCACACCTCTCTGCACATTTCCTCCCTTCAAAGAGCTGCTGCACCGGGCGAGCAAGAGAGAGAGAGAGCGGGGAAAAAAAGCTGATGATAAGAAAGGAGGAAGAGGTGGGAGGAAGAGGTGAAGGAAGAGTTACTTAATTCATCTTTTCTGAAATCATGTTTGTGAGTCAGAACTTCAAAACAAATCTCTGAGACGTCAGTGTTTTAATGCAGGAGGAAACAAAATACTGTAAATACTAAATACTGTTAATCTAAACAAAAAAAAACACATAACTGCAAATTTTATTACACAACAATTCTTGTTACCAAAGTGTATGTGTACTCCCTTTTAGCATGTTAGTTTAAGCTAAAGTTTAAAATGTTTAAAGCAATGATCTGCAAGTTTTTCCGTCATACAATTCTTGTTTGAAAGTGGATCTAATAGAAATATCACTTTCAACACGGAAGTTTGTAAGTTTGGCAGCGGGCGGAGGTCATCGAGACAAGCACACTTAGCCCTCTACTTTACGGCACTAGATGACACAGCATCCTTCAGTTACTAAGCAGGCAAATGACAAGGAAGAGGACGGTGACAGACGAAGTTAAAAGAGAAAGGGGAGAGTGACGTGTGTACATCCCTGCAGATTTTATTTACAACAGATTGTGACCTAACATTAGGCTGTATCGTTTTCAGTGTCTTCGTTGTCTCATGTTTAGCAGCTTTACCGGGTGCAGAAAGTTATCTAACCCAAGTGGTCTCTCATGTTTGCATTCAGATAAATAAATAAATCCATCTTAGTTTGTCTCTTTCCTCGTCAATCTTCAAGTCAGCTTGATACGTTTGAAAACTTACAAATCTATCTCAACTAGCATGTTATAAATTACCTTCTCCAGTGTAGCCATTTAGCCACGGCCTGTAGACGTCATGGTAACCAGAGGCGCTGCTTGTCAACAGGCAAGGCAGGCAACTGCTTGGAGCCCCAGGCCAGTTGATGAACATCAACCACAGCAGTGGCTTTAAGTTGCAATGACAATAGGAAACCTCCCTAAAGGGCCCACATCTGACAACACTCACTCATATAATAATAAATGACTGAATGACGCTCATCTAGTCCTAAATATGGGGGAGAGAAACTTTAACGAAATAACTTCCGCTAAATGTTTTTGTCAGTGTCAGATTATTTATAACATACTGAGGATGAACGCTGTTTGGAGGGGCCCCTGTGAATTTATGCCTTGGGCCCTAAAAGTCTCCAGAATCGCCACTGATGGTAACAGTTGAATACACATCAAATACTCCACATGCAAACAGGTTGTAAAAAACGAGCTGCAGCAGGGTCAAAATCCAGCAATATTTGATTTATCGGCCAATATCTTTCGTAGATCTGTGAAATCTGTAGAGAAAGATATATCAAATTTAATGCGTGGTTGATCCCTAAAATGCCGTTATCAAAAACTTGCGGAAAAGATTTACAACGAAGACAAGATGGTCACTCAACTGGAAAGTAAAAAAGAAACAGATTTTCTTGTGACCTAATCGCATTAAGGGCTCCCTCTTAATGAGTTACTTTGTATGTTGAGAGAGTAGGAGATCAGGTTGATTGTTGTCTAATATTATAGATACAAAACAAAGTAACAGCGGACACTGCTGCTACATTGATAGACAAATTATTCACCCATTAATTTGACTGTAAAATAGAAGGAGGACTTCTCATAAAAGACCTAAGTGAACACCTTCAGGTCTTTGCAATCGTTTTAGGCCAACAACACACAAAGCTGGACTGATGTTTATCTGAACGAGGATCTGAACGATGCCTATGAAGGCCTTTGTGCATTACTGTTTATTATTTTGCTCTGTGACAAAAATGGCCCTTTAAAAAAAAAAAAAAAGGTAAGCATTTGGCAAGACATGGATCACAAAAAGGAGAAGCACTTCTTAAAATGATCTGCATCTAAAGAAACGCCAATAAAAGCTTCATTTCTATTCAAATAAAGCAGAATTTTTTAAAAAGACGACTCAGAATGTTTAAGTTTAGATCAACTTCAGTTTAATTATTCACAACCCCGGAAAAGAGAAAGAAAAGAAAAATCTCTTTAACACCCACAGTCATCTTTACCATCATCATCATTATTATTATTATTATTAATATTTATTATAATTCACCCTCTGAATGTTTTAATGCTAAACTCTATTAGAATTCTCTTTGTGCTTCTTCTAAAACACCTCCATCACTACTTCTCCTCCTCCTCAGGTCAGAGCAGCACTCCACACACACACATACGATCACCATGCAGGAGTGTGTCACTGTCTTAAACACACACACACACCTGTCTGCCTGTGTGTGTGTGTGTGTTACAGGTATAGCAGGTGATACAGATGTAAAGATGTCAGCAGCAGGAACAGGTCATCTTTAACTCTTCATGCTCTCCCACAGTGTCCGCACCTCTGCTAGCTATGCTAGCTCTGTTAGCTTCTTTTCAACGAGTCTGACAATCAGGTGAGCTGAAAGAGATCAACTTTAATCCAGGTAACAAATAAAAGAAAGATAGAGCTTTTATTCTATTACCGAAGCAGAGCAGAGAGGTGTGCTGGGATTTGTAGTTCTGACAGAGACTCCTGAACAGACCGTTAAAGAAGGTTATGTTTCCTCTTTATGATTCTGACATGCAGTGTGATGAGTTACAGAGAGTAAGTCTTTGCTCCTGTTTGCTGTTGGACGTGTTAAGGCGGTCAAAATGTTCGATACTTTGATTGTTTTTGACACCACGTGTTTCAAAACGACAAATTCTTGTTTAATGATCGATAGTATCAAAAAGCTTTAAAAAAAAAAAAAAGAAAAAAAAAAAAAAATAGATCTATTCCATAAGACAGGTGTGCAGGAGACAAATGAGTCCATCCAAAAACTTGCTTTCTTAATGCTGGCAACATTTTAGTAAGGAAAATGTTGCCAACATTTTTGTGCAATTTAGACACTTTGCACAAGTTTATCTGTAATTTAAAATAATAAATTTCTCAATATTCGTTGCCTAGGACTTCTAACTTTGTTGCCGTGGCATCAAACAGGTATCGATATCGTTTGATTTCATCGTAAAGTCTGGATTTAAGTTTTTTTTTTTTTTTTTTTTAAGAGAACATTTTAAACATCCTGCTGATGTTTGGAGCTGATCAAACTAAAGTTTCTGACAAAGCTCAGAGACAATGTTTATATAAAACATGATGAGCATGACGAGATGGTTTAACTTTGTGATATTTAAAGTAAGGGAGGAGGATCTATTTTCTCATCAATAAACAGTCTTCATGATTGACTCAGAGCTGATCACCTTCATGTTAACGACACGTCAGACGACTCGTCCTCGCACGCACAGAAAGCTAAGAGTTCAGGTGATCTGTGTCCAGCATCAGTTCATGTTCAGAGAGCGGGGGAGGAGGAGAGGGAGGAAGGGGGTGGATAAGGTGGGACAGGAAGAGGGGCCATTCAGGGTTTCATTCAGACAGACACGCACTAAAAACAGAAACTCGCTCTGATTATGCATCTGACCGTCTAATCCATAGATATAAATACGTACTGTATGTGCCACCTGGGCGGGAGCTGTTCACAGGGTGGCCATCATGGAGAGGGGTAGCCGTGGCTCCTAATGAATGAAATCTAAGACGGCAGGAGGTCTATACACGATTCAAATACTAGCTGAAATGTGAATTATTTTTCTTATGCAGATTGTTTTGTTACAAACATCAGACATTTATTTATGGATATTTGATTGAATAAAAAAAAAATGCAGGTTTTCAAATTCTCTATCTTATCTAAGACTATTGTGATTTCCTTTGTAGAGAATTACTGTACGCCTCGTAAGATTACTGAAGTCTCATATAGAGGCAGATATATTAGGCTATTGTAAAAGTTTAAAATGATTAAATATAGTTCAGATAATTGAAGTAATACATCTGAGGTGTGATAAGCTACCGCTGTATGGTATTAGACCAAGGCCAAAACGTTGGAAGTTCAATTTTAACGCTAACTTTAAAAGAAACAACAATTTAATGAAAGCAAACCAAAAATAAATCGAGAATATGTCTGATATTTTATACTTCTGGAAGTCTTTTGGAAATGTTTTCTTATTTTTCCCTTAGTAAAAACTTTGATATTTGACTCTGTTACTGGTAACTTTCGGTTTTAAACACCCAGACTTGTTTCACAGACAGATCTACGTTTTCTATTCATTTTATTTTTCTACAATAAAATGTATTTGAAAAATGACAAATCTGCTCGTTTTTTTCTGAATTTAAGAGATAATTATCTTGGAATTAGGCAACAAGCAAAGTTTGATTGAAAAACATTCAAACCTGTGTTCTCTCAGCTGGGCGGATGCAGCTCAGCTTGCTGCACAGATATTAGATGTATCCTTAATGACTTAATCCAAGTCTGAAACGCCTTCAGGCTGACTACAGCGGACTCAAGTTACAATCCACTTTCTGCTGATTCTATATATAGACCTCGTGATGTATTTGACTTACAGTATATTTATTAAGAACCTCATCTACCCCTCTACATGATGGCGGCCGCATGAACACATCTCACAAGCGGTCTGTATCTCCCAATGCAGAAACCACAAACTCTGTCAACTATCTGCTCACTGCAGAAAATGAGGCTCCTATGTGGTCACCTGACGTCTTTCCCTAGAGCGAGGAATTTATACTCACTTAAAAGAATAACAACATAATACAAGACTATAATGATTAAAGACAGCATTCAGGTGTGTTAAACCAAAAGGGGAGTAAATATCACCTCAAAGTTTATGTAGGATAAAGTGTTTATATCATCCCCTGTTCTCCCTCTCTCAGCTGGGTTAATCTCCCTCCTCTATGAACTGTGTCTGGATAAACTTCTCTGCTGCCTCAGCTCCTTGAGGTGGACCAGGTCCCAGTCTGATGACCTGTTTGCATGGATCAGTACCAGGATTTCTCTGATGGACACTGACTACCGATGATTTGTTTCAGCTGTGGAGATCCTGTCCTTCTGTCTCCACTGAGTGACAGCTTCATTGTATCTAACAAGTCAGATTTGACTGAGATTGACAATCAACAGGCTGAAAAGATGCTGAAATATCTACATCATGATGGGGATTTGTTAGTTCTGTCTTCAACTGGACCTGCAAATAACTATTAAAATGCTTGTTTGTGTGTGTTTGGTATGACCATTTGTGATGCAACCCAGGATGTCACGTACATTTAAAAATGAATGATTCCTGCACACAGCATCATGATGAATCTGACAACAATTTAGAATTTTTTTTCAGAGTTTGTGTTGTGTCATTGCGTGTCACCTGCGAATCTTATTGACATTTTATAATCTGCCAAATCCTTGAATCTTTCTATGAAATTTAAATGCTATTTTGTTCTGAACACCATTCATACAATATGAGAGGATCAGTCTTTTTAAAAACATATTTAAGCCACCAAACCAGACTCCACTCATTTCAGCCTGGTTTTAAGATCAGGAGGCTGCTCACTCACAGAATCGCTGTTCACACCTGCAAACAGCTGATCTGAAACCAGCTGATCTGACCGAGAGCTTGTTAAGCTTCAGTTCGATCCTGAGAGAAACCAGCTGGGGGCGCTAATGAGCCAGAAAACAGCAATCAACCAATCAGTGCTAGATTAAATTAAATCAAATCAAAGGCTCTTTGGTTGGAACAAACCGAGGGGGGCGGAGGAAGGTGTGTGTGGAGCTGTGCTGCTTCTCTGGCCGTCTGCAGGAGAGAACACCATGACATCACCTGACACCTGAGGGAGTCTGAGTGTGTGTGTGTGTGTGTGTGTGGAAGAGCTGAACTCGACAAAACTCGACATCCAGATTACACTTCATTGATCATCTGAAACAGGACACACAAACATGCACACACACACACAGATGACAGGGGGAGTGTATGAAGAGCCAGATACGAGTGTAACGCAACAACCTGAGACTATTGTGTGTGTGTGTGTGTGTGTGTGTGTGTGTGTGTGTGTGTGTGTGTGTGCGCGCGCGTGTGTGTGTGTGCATATGTAAGTTGGAGGGGGGGATAGTGCAACAAAGAGAAGTAAAGCGAGAGACCTCTGACTCTGGGGGGGGGGGTTAGAAAAGGTAAAAAGACGAGAGGATGGGGAAATTGGGGGGGGGGGGGGGGGGGGGTAGAGATGAGGTGGAGGGGGCGGGGCTCTCAGGAGTACGGCTGGGGGACCCCATGCCCCGGTCTGTACAGGGGCCTCCCTGTGGGGGACTGAGAGCTGGAGTAGGCGGGGCCAGTGGGGTAGCTGTAGCCCCCATAGCTGTAGGAGGCGGGGTACGGGGCAGGGCCGCTCTGGTTGGGAGTGTACTGGCCAAACGCCGAGCCAGGGTGGGGAGCGGGGAAGGAGGGCTGGCTGGGGTAGGGACAGGCGGCTGACGCGGGGGGACCGAAGGCTGGCCGGGGGCCAGAGAAGCCCCCTGCGGGGGTAAAAGGTGAACCGGAACTAGGGTACGGAGGAAACTGTGATGGAGGGTTGGCTGGGCCGGAGCTCGCAGCTGCTGCTGTGGGGTGGTTGGGGGGGGAGATGGGGTAGGGGCTGTAGGGGAGGCCGGCAGTGCCCCCTACAGATGACGAGGCGGTCTGCTGCGAGGGGTTCTGGGGGGCAGAGCTTGGCTGCTGCTGATGTGTGGTCGTCGATGTTGACGTTGGTTGATTCCAGGCTGAGGGGGCGGGGTCCTGGCTGCCCTTTGATGATGTCATGGCGGTTGGAATTCCCTCGCTCCTCTGTCGCAGGATCTCCTGAAGCTTCTCGATCTGAACCCGCCTCCTGTGAGCGAGTGAGCGCAGAGACAGGAAACGCTCCAGGAAGGAGTCCAATGGCAGAGAACCTTCCAGAAACTCATCTGCTAGAGCCTGCACACACACACACACAGTGAGCACATCACATCACTGATACAGAGAGAACATTAGTGTGAGTGAGGGAGTGTGAGTGTGTGTGTTTTACAGTTCTGACCTCTGACTCCTCCTCTGTTTTGCCGCCCTCTGTCTGTAGTCTGGAGAAAAACGCTTCAGGAGACACCTGACCGACCATCCCATCTGAGAGAGAGAGAGAGAGAGAGAGAGAGAGAGAGAGAGAGAGAGAGAGAGAGAGAGAGAGAGAGAGAGAGAGAGAGAGAGAGAGAGAGAGAGAGCGAGACAGAGAGAGCATAATAGAAACTTGTTTTAGTGCAGCACATGACAAACCGGTTGTCACCAGGCTGATGTGTTCACAGACACAGAACATCTATGTGCAGTGACAACATCACAAGGAAGAGTAAATCTTTAACAGTCAAATTCCAAAACAGCGTCTAGCAGCTTCTGTGTGTTTTTTTTTTTTCTTTTGAAAGTATCATGTTGCTTCCAGCCACTATAAAGAAAGAAGGGTTGAGGTTTTACTGTGAACGCAGCTCGATGTCTCCCTCAGGTGGTGATCTGCTCTCTGTTGCTTTGTTTTTTTATAAATGTATATTTGTTTTTGGCTCATGCCGTCTATAGAAAACACTCTGTGCCTCTAGGTTTAAAGTGTGGTACAAAGACATGATAACCCCTGACCTTCCTTTAGTAAACATTGAGTCTATTTCTGAGGCCACAAGCTCTTCACTTCACTCAGTATGAGTTTATAACGTGCCGGTCAGAGCTGAATGTTCCTGACTCTGATCAATCAGCTTGAAGACCACTCACTTTTCTTCCTTCGAGTCAGACTGCAGGATTAACTTATTTGATGTGACATTTTGAAAGACACACAGACAGCTCAGAGGTCACCTGACACCCACCCCCCACCCCCCACCCCCCCCGTACCTCTGAGTGAGCAGTTTTGTCTGTAGTTTTCTCTGATGACCTCCAACTGTGAGTATCTCTCCACTAGCAGCTCCTTCTGAGTCTCCAGACGAGGCCTCATGTCAAGGTTCTGTTCAGCCAGGCTGCGGTTTGACGCCAGGGCCATCTCTCTCTCCAGCTGGATGTTCTGGATCTGAAACGCACACAAATAAAATATAATTTAGTGTTTTAGAGCACACTCACACTAGGCCCGTACCAGTTTACCTTGTCCCCAGTCCAGTGTTTCCCCTACCATTATATTAGGGGGGGCGGCCCTTTTTTTGTAGCTATATTGTTTGACTAATAACAGAATAATAAAGGTCTGATATTGTGACAATGCTCTATGTTCTACTCTAAATTCCCCACACTTGTTATTGTCACATGATCATTTATCTTCTTTTATGCGCTAAGCGATATTAACCAGTGAAACCAAAATGTTCTATTTTTGTGATACTGTAAAACCTGTGATATAAGTCTCACCTGTATATAAGTCAGTCTGTTTTTGAGGGTCTCACAGAGTGAAAAAAGGTTTCAACTGTCTTCCTGTGTGATGATTTTAATTGAGTTCATCAAAGTTTGTGTGCAGCTGTGTACAGTAGCTCTTTCAGTACCATCTGTTTTCACCATATTGAGTTTGTAATCCTGCCAGCTACCTGTAATCTAGTTGAGCTCTCAGCCTAAATAACATTAGTAGTAGTGAAGTACAGACCCACATCCTGTGAGTCTCTCTGCCCACCTCCTCTGGTCACTTACTGTCTTTAATTGAGGAGTCTTTTCAAACCATCAATCCAAAAAGCTTTACTTACTGAACAGCATACCACCATTTTCTTTATATGCAGGATTTTAATCTCTCTCAAAGATGGTAAAAAAAAGACACCACCCTGGTCTGCATCGAATAGGCCAGTTGGCATGCAGTGGGTGATGGAGGCGGCTGCACATGCGGTCATAATGGTGCATTTCTCAGTCTTTTATACGGGTATGTTTGTCTCACCAAGATAAAGGCCACAACCCACTTTTGACAATAAAAGGTTATTAAAAGTGTGCCTTATACACTGAGTCTTGTATTGTTGTGCCCTTCTCTTGTTGTCTAGTTGTTTTCCTGTTTGACTTTAATGTCCGACCAGAACGTTATCCGCTCTGACACCATGTTTCTAGTCAACACCGTCCTGTGATCTTTGTCCTGTTTTACCTACTTCTTTCTCCTTCTCTCTCAATAATCAAAGCCCAAGAAGACCAGTGTTCTGTGGGATATTTGATTGTTTTTTTGTTGTTCAATACGATTTAAGGATGGCTGCTTGAGTTGATCTTATTTCACAGATAAGTGAGAGAAGCCAGATCCTTTGTATTTTCTTTAATAAGATAAATGTTTTATTGCAGCTATAATACAGTTTATTTATGATTTAATGTCGTCCTCAGGCCTCCCTTTTATGTCCACCCCACCTGACTGCTCCTCTGTTGTATTTGAACAGCTAGAAGATTTTTAAAGATCATATTTAAAGAGTTTGCCCAGTCTATGTTGGTTTTATGCAGTGGTGCCTGAAGAAGTGGGTAAACTCTTAATTTTTCCCTGAATGATTTTTTTCAGTGTCCCGTCCACTGGAGGATAAACGGCCTCTGTTACTAAATATGCAAGAGGAGTCTTATGTCACTGTTTGTAAGTGTGTGCTAGGCAATTAGAGACAGAGTGGAGAGTGTCATCACTTCACCATCCTAGGAATTGCAGCATCCTACTGACTATGGTCAATCAATTATTGGTGTGAATCAGAGGAGATACAGAAGTGGCTATACCCTATGGAGGCTGCAAAATAAGTGGGCATACCCCGCATACCTGCGTATACCCTGCACAACACCAGTGGCTGTAAGTTAGTGCCCTTGTCCTCAGACACTTACCTGGCAGTGACAGTGCCAGAGATAGATTAACTAGCCGGAGTTAGTGTAATCACTCGAGCCCTCACCGCCTCTCAGACAGCCAAACAGAAAGCAAGCCTTGTTTTTTACCTCGTCAGACTCCAGAGCCATAGACTCCACCCTCTCTGGCGTGTCCAGGAGCTCCTGCAGCTCTGATTGGCTCAGGTCCTGGAGCTTCTCCATTTGATTTGCCAGGATGGCTGTGCGTCATGAAAAACACAGGAAACAAGAGTAAAAAAAACACAGAAACAGAAAGTGGACAGTATAAGGCCTGACTTCTGTTTTTAAATGTTAAAAAAACAACAACAACATATAAAATAGTCACTATCGTTGTCAAAATTGACAAAACCTTTATACTATGAAATGATACAAAGGGTTTAAAATGATATGATCTCTGTTATTTTAATGATGGATAGTAGTCGAAAAAATGTTTGAAGCTTAAAAAAAAACCTCACATTGGCCATATTTTTAACCAAAATCTGTTGTGAACAAGACAGCACTATCTAAATTGCACAAAATCATTGGCAAGGTTTTGAGGAGGGAGGAGCTGGATACGAGCTCTTCTCCAGCGACTGCCTCTTTTCCAAAAATTGCCCCTTTTTTTTGCAACTTAGAGAGCGTGCAGGAGTTTTTGGTAATTACATTTTTTGGTAATTTAAAACAAGAAATTACCTAATGTTGGACGTCTTTGACTTCTGTTTTTGTGCCGTGGTATTAAAGAGCTATCAATACAATTTGATATTAACTACTACCAAGAAGTTTCTGTTATCACGTCAACCCGATAAGGTACTAAGAACTCAGGAGACACATCTAGGCTAAACAAACCGAGTCCCCACCCAGTATTTAATCTTTTAACTGAGCTGTATCAATACCTCACAACAACAACAACAAAAAGTGCTTACAAATAAGGACAATTTAAATCGATTTGACAAAAATATATATTGAAATACTCTTTTTGACCAGCTGAGGGAGCTACATATATCTAATTGATTTAGGATTTGTAAAGAAAATGTTTTACTTTCAGCAAGTTTAAGACATCATGATTAAAAAGTTTTACTTTTCTAAAGACACATAAAATGATAATTTGCATTTTTATTGTGGGAGTTCAAACCAAAGAATTGTATTTGTTCAAACTAAAAGTTGAAGTTGAGCGGAGTTCATAAAGTGACTTCAATCTCAAAAACTTCAAAATCTTTAAAAATAATTGCAATAAATTCAGTAGCGCCGAGATCGAAAAGCGGCACCTGGCACATGTCACGGCACACATGTCGCTGTTATGCCACGTCATATGGATGTTCCCGTGGCCTGCCGGCAGGGGGCCAGTGCCTTGTCCCACATCTCATGTACATTTCGTTTCCAATGTTGCCAGAAAGCTCTTAGGAGAGCTAATCCCAGTTAAGGTTAGCGTAGCCACCGTTGCCAGTCAGAGTAATCGATAGCAGTGATAGGCTACTTTTTATGGCTTACATGATGGCGTCAACACAGCATTAACCTTTTTACTGACATATGTATGACTGGTGTAGCTGTTGGACTGCATACTGATAACATATTACATAGTTTCACTGTACGTTCTATTGAGCGCTATCACAAAATGTACATGAAACAACTTAATGGTGGTGGTGGAAGATTGGCGATTCTGGAGTAAAATATGAGTGGTACAAGGTGGTACAAGGCGCTGGCCCCCTGCCGGCAAGTCACTGGAGCTTCCATGTGCCGTGGCATAACAGCGATATGCAGCTGTTCTCGAAGTGGCCTATCCATGTGCCGCTTTTCAATCTCGGCATCATTCAATAAATTTGTATTGTAAAACCAGTATCTTGAGTTTAGTGTATCGTTACATCCAATCATTGTCACATTACCAGATTTTAAACTTTGATACAACCCTAGTAAAAAACAACAACATATCAATAACTGTGTTATACAACGGAAACAAAAATAGTTCAGTCTTTAGGGCCTGTGTCCTCGTGGCTGTTATTCATTTTTGATATATTTTATTCCCTTCACAACGAGAATCAAAAGGAGGATGCTTGCCCTCCTAATTTGTCTGGATAATGATCTTAACACTGAGGACAGTTCTGCTATCACAGCTCTGATCAGATACTGAGCAAGGAGGATGTGATCCACTATAATTGGCTGGTTGGACACTTAATATTGGGTAATTTATTGTTTTTGATAAGCAGAAATGGCAGACAGACACCTGCACACTGTCTACATTGTACAAAAACATTGGCAAGGTTCCAACATTGGCATTGTTGTTGTAAATTAGACAGTGCTCTCTCGCTCTCTCTCTCTCTCCGTGTTAAAAAATATGATGAAGGTTGAAAACAAACTAACTAAAATAACAGAGATTGTATGGTTTAAAAAAACACGATGTGGAAAAGTATGAGACATTTTGACAACCTTAGTGTAGAGACCTTCATGTGAGTGAACGTAGGCCACAAACACAACTACCAGTTACACACACACACACACACTCACACACACACATACACATACACATACACACACATACACACACACACACGTTAAACAGTATTTACAGCTGATACTCACACGATGCTAGCAAACCAGACTGACACTGAGTACAGGTGACATCCAACACCTGAGATTTCTCTTGACAGCTGACGTGACACGTCCTCACGATATCACACAGTCTCGACCCGAAACCCCGCACCGTGTGTTTTATTTAACCGGTCAGCTAGCTAGCTAGCTACTCGGTCGATGTCCTGCCGTTTCCGCGTTTGAACGATCCGGTGACAACAACAGTCGGTATGATGACAATGTCAGACACTCAGCAGCCCGTCAACTTCGAGGGAAGCCCAGCGATCAGGCGGCCAAAACCCGGAGCCCTAACCGAGTCTGCTCGGTCCTGGTGATCGATATGTGACGGCTCCGTGTTATAAATACGTTAACTGTGAGAATCTAGCGACTACAGCCAGGTAAAGGTGCGGGGAAACGACAGAATTATCGCTAAAAATAGCAAAGTTTCACTCTACACTGTCAGGAACCGCCGCCATTTTATGGAAGAATTCAAGTGTGGTGGTTTGCAGGGGGGTGTCGGAACAAACTAAAACATTCAGACACAGCAAGTCGGAAAAAATACGTTTAAAATGTGTTTTAAATTCAAAATATTTTTTTTTAGTACATTGAACTCCTACTTTGTAGTTAAAGTGCATAAAATAAGTTATTTTTTAATTGTATTTACTTTAAAACTTCATTTGGCACTGTACTCGCAGTTATATTGTATAGTTTCTGCTTATAATATATCTACACTCATGCACTTTAACTTATGTCAATACATACATTACAACTCTGTTTTTTGCACACTTACATTGAATCTTCCATATGTAATTTACAACCTTCCATATTTAATCTTCCTACTTAAGACTAGTAATGCTTAGTTAAATCCTGGTTGTATATATTCACATTCTTAGTTCTGATATTTTTTAGTGCTCATTTACTTTGTATTTAATATTATATTATGTTTAGATTTGCTAACATTGTGTTTTTTACTCATATTGTGTGTTTGGATAACCTGCTGCTGTAACGCCACAATTTCCCAATTTGGGATCAATAAAGTAATTCTATTCTATTCTTTAAAAGCAGGCTATAGCCTTCTTTGTATACTTGTAAAGGTGTGCTATGTAGTTTTGGTAGAGAAATGTGAAAGCTGGAGAAATGTGCAGATTATGTGGTATATGTTCATAATTCTATACACAAACTGTCCCCGGAGGAATATTTGGTCCCTGTAACACTGAAGGTAAAATGCTACCTGAGAAGTTATCGTGGGGGGCCTGCAACAGTGAGACCGTAACTCTCCTGGTAGTTTTTTTCTAGCTCCAAACAGAGTTCCAGGGACCCATTTTTTTCTTTGAATAAAGTTTGTGTATTAAGTTCAGAAAATAAAATAAAGCACATCTTTGTTTAATTTCTCCAACTTTCAAATTTCACTACCAAATCTACAAAGTGCATCTTTAATGTGCTTACAAAATGTTAAAATATATGAGCATATTATGTAGTGTACCGGTATTTACCGGTTAAATATCTTCAACCAAACATTACTAGTATACTATGAATGCATTTTTAATGTAATTACATATTCATTTAATTATTTCATGAGTATTATATCCAGTCAAGTATTGACATAAATCAATTTATAGGCCTGTTTCTTGTATAGGTTATACATTTATCTATATAGCCTATTATCTGTTCTTTAAAAATAACAAAACAATTATTACGCCTTTTTCATTATTTATGTAACTAAACATATTTTAATAAATGTATCTTTTAGTAAAAAAAAAAAAAAAAATCATTCTATCTACTGTAATTCCAACCATCCCTAATTAATTGTTGTAAATTATTACTTTTCGAGTTTTCTTTGACGACGTATTTCTCTGTTAAATGAGGGCCCGTGTTCCCGCCGTTGTCCCCTACATGCTGTGATAATGGTACGGTCCTGGTCTCAGCTGATATAAGGGAAACCCCTATGTGACGGCTAGGTTCCATCTGCGGCTGTCAGGGTGCCGCAGTTTGTGCTGTGAGAGGCCAAATGTGTAGTTTCTGAGCTCACAGCAGTTTTGTTTGGAGAGCAGGAGCGCTGAATCACACCCTGAGATCATAAAGGGCCTCTGTTTAGTTACAGAGCTGGCTCACACACAGACTGAACCAGGGCTAGCTTAGCCTAGGCTGTAAACAGGAGGCTGACCTGGTTCTCATGAGACTAGCACTCTGCAGTAGGACTGCCACCAGACCAGGATTTTAAACTTTGTCAAACGATATTTATACCTGTTTGATACCATGGCAACAAAAATGTAGGTCATGGACACCCCGATATTGGACAATTTCTTGTTTTCACGCTCAGATAAAATTTGTAAATCTGTAAAATGCAGGTAAAATGGTCTAACTGTTAGCCAGGTACAATTAGCCAGCTGTTCATGTAAAATGGGACAGCTGTAAAGGGCCAGTTGTGCAGGTAAATGGTCTAGCTGTTCAGGAAACATTAGCCAGCTGTTTATGTAAAATGGTCTAGCTGTTCAGGAAACATTAGACAGCTGTTCATGTAAAATGGGACAGCTGTTCAGGAAACATTAGACAGCTGTTCAGGAAAAATGGGTTCCGGTTGAAAGGGTCAGCTGTTCAGGTAAAAAGGGCCAGCTGTTCAAGATTAGCCAGCTATTTAATGCAATATGAAGTTGAACAAACATTTCATTTAAAAGTAGATTTCAAATGAACTGATCATGTTGAAGGTGGTGCAGTGGTTAGCACTGTATACAAATTCAGCCCCTACAGTTATCACAAAGAGATAATGAGCTCATCATGTTGTATTTTTTTTAAATTTCTGCTGTAAAGTTGGACATTTTGACATGGGGATCTATGGGGTTGGACTCACCGTAGGAGCTAGTGTCTGGTGGACACTTGAGAAACTACAGTGTTTTGCACTTTTGGATTGGCATAATTTTTTTAATAACCGGAAGTTTTGCTTGATACACATAATATTGATAAGTTCTCCTGCAGGCTTGGAGAACAGGGAGCAGACACAAGCTGGTCTGCAAGTTCGCCTCTAGATTTCACT